>NC_086453.1:146013664-146313664 GCF_028390025.1 Pseudophryne corroboree
TTATATTTTCATTTGTATATTTCTGTTAAAGTTCAGTCATATATGGTGAGAGGAAAAATATTCCTCCATTGTCCAATTGGATGATATTCTTGTCAATCAATCTTGCCTGTCAAAATCAATTACTGTACCCTGTCTGAGGCTAGCAATTCTTTGCCGCGTCTTGTGATAAATCCAGGGTATATATTCTACCCTGTTCATAGTCTAAAACATTGATGGTGCTTTTATATTTAATTCTATTCTAAAGGGTGCTTTCTCTGCAGTTTTGCAGTAGTTTTGGCCTTAGGAAATTGGTAGGTTGCAAAACTGATGCAAAACCATTGGGATTTAAAACTGACCACTTAGTAAATTTAGAGGGACATTTACTAAACAGTGATAAGAGCGGAGAAGTGAGCCAGTGGGGAAGTGTCCATGTCATCCAATCAGCACTGAAGTAACTGCTGATTGGTTGATGGGGCAACTTCTCCACTGTCTCACTTCTCCGCTCTTATCACTGCTTAGTAAATGTCCCCCTTTGCCTTTAGTGTACAACAGCCATCATTTTTTGGGGACAGTTCTGTAAAATTGTCATAATATTCTTCACATTGCAATGTACTACACAAATGTTATTATAAAAAACAAGCAGCATTGCCATTGGTATCCGGTCAGTCAAAATACCGACGCCGGAAATCCGACACTACGGGGCTAGGGAGGATAGGGTTAGGCACCCCCAGGCAGGGTTAGGCTGCGAGAAAGGTGGGTTATAGTTAAGGGGGGTTAGGGATCAGGGATAGCTAGCTAAATTATCCAGTGTCTGTATTTTAGTCTTTGGGATGCCGCTGTCAGTGTATTGACAGCGGGCATCCACAATGCCAGGATCCCAATACCAACGCTTGCCATTAGCTGATATATCTAGTATACTAGGGCACAGCTTCTGCAACAATTACAATGCAAACACCATAATTACATTATGATTAATCTGCTGTATAAGCCACACCTACTTTTTATGTCACCTGGGTTATAGCAGACAGGGGGGGGGGGGGCATAAACCAAATGCAATAAAATAATAAATATTTTTTCTTAAAACAAACTGTATGACTTTTGCACCATTTTTCTTCTGCAGTGCTTTTATACATGTTGTTCTAGACTGGTGTAAAGTCATATGTGACTGAGGAATATATAAGTAATTTCCTACTACTGGACGCAGGACCGGCACAACTCACTCAGCAGAGTTGGCAAAGATGGGAGGCGTCGGGCTGGAGAGGCACTCTCCCCGCTTGGCCGCTTTGCTACCCTGCTGCTGTCCACTGTTCCTGCGCCTGTCAAACTGTATGACAAGCAGCGGCGTCGGCAGCATGGTGTGTGGCTCTTCAGTCACCAGTCCACCCAGTGCTGATCTCCAGATTCAGGTTGGACTCTTCCTCCCTCCCATATCCTTGTCACTGCACCTGTATGACACTAGGCAGCAGCAGGCTCCAGCTCTGAAGGGGGCACTTCCTCCATTGTCCTCTGTTCCTCCATTGTCCCCCGTGTCCCTCCCGCAGTTAGAGGAGCCGCTGTGTTAAGCACATCAGCATTGATCTGGTGACTGGTCTCGCTCCTCTGGTCACGGACATCACGTGACGGCAATCTGAGTGAGTGAGCGTTGCTCAGGATCCAGGAAACAGTGGGGCAGATGTATTAACCTGGAGAAGGCATAAGGAAGTGATAAACCAGTGATAAATGCAGGGTGATAAACACACCAGCCAATCAGCTCCCTGTGAATGCGGATTATTTTACAGGACAGAAAGCTTACGTACACAAGATCGTACCGTGTACGCACTCTGCGTACCTACGCTGAATGGGCGTAGTGACTACACAGTTTGCATACACAGGCCTACATGCTGTTAGCACAATGCAGCGAGTGGCTGTAAATACACTTTGAACCTTAGCAAGGAAATGGGACACGACACCAATTGTATTTCAAAACTATGTTGAGGTCCAACCCACCAATGGTTATTTTACTAGCAGGGCGTTACAAGAATAATACAATACAATAAGAGAAAAAGGCTACAGTCAATGGTACATACATTTGTTCGCCTGCGCTTCCCGGTCCGGTCCTCAATCATCAAGGTAGATGATCTTCAGAGATTGTGAGTGACCGGGCCTGCAGCTGGCTTTTTATACATTTGTCCAAACCTAACATAATGGAAACTGTAATCTCTTTGTCCATTGGACACTGGGATGGTCATTTACAGTACAGGAGAGGTCATAGGTCAGTTTGAATAGGTGGGCGATGTCTGGTCCAGGTGCACTTGCAGATGTTCTCCACTGGGTTCCCGCCGAATATCAGGAGTACAGTAAATACAGTTAATATTAATATTCTGCTCCTGCGCATAACTGATCACAGGAACGTGCGATCTTCTGCAAACTAACACCGGAATATTGCTCTTAAAATACCCTACAGCTGGATACCAAACACCACCTTATGACCTAATTCTGTCCCCTCCTATCCTGTAAACGCAAATCCCTTTGTTATTATACCCTTTAAGCAGGTATAACTCGCTGGTGTGGTGCATGTAGACTATGTGTAAACCGTGCACTATGTGGATTAAATATGTAATGTGTTTTTATGGCTTTTCCATGCGATTACAAATACCACCGTAATTACTCATACCATGCGCTAATACGCAGGGCTGCGGGAGCGATCACATGCAACGTGCGAGTATGCGCATGCACGGCAGAACAAGTACACGCACAGAGGCCATCTGTGTGTAGTTTGTACATGATGTGCGTTCTGAAATATTTTCGACTTCGACAGTCCACCCTTTGGCAGTCATTAATAACTGCCACACTTTACTGCTAAACAGAAAATATCTACACAATATATACTAGTTTGGATGATCGGGGAGAGCTGTAGGTGGGAAATGTATAACTTAGTGGGATAGTAAAAGCATGTGTGTATGAATCAATGTCTGAGAGGCATGTATCATCGTGCCATATATGTTCTAGGTAAGCTTCGAGGTATTGCGAAATATACATTAAATTCATCTCATACCTTATTAAGGGTCTGTAAATGGGCAAACAAACACTACCGAGCTCTTTTTGGCTTCTTATTCCAACAAATGTGGAGCACATTTAGTTGATGATACATGGAGGGGGAACATATGTGAATGCTACTATATGTGTATAACACCTGTCGACTATGTGTGCCATTAACTGAGGGTTGCAGAGATGAAGATAAGACGTGTATATATATATATATATATATATATATAAACATTCACATATGCATTTGGGTAGGGTTGACGTCTTTTCCGGTTGGATGTTTTCTGGGTAAGGGGGGGAAACAGAAAAAAATGGTGAAAGAAACAGGCCATAAAATTAATTTGCAATCCTTATCATAACACTGTCTCTATAGATGGATCATAAACCAAATCTGCTGCTGTAACAGCGCTCTCGCTCCTTAGACTCATCAAATTTGTGCTGTGCTTGTGCCGCATTAGAATTCGAACACACCTAAATATCAGGCCAATAACTATGATGACTCCCAGGATACAAAGGAGAAACTTCCCCACACTCATAATAACATTCTGTGCCCACTCTCCTAACCCTGAGAACCATTTGCGTGGGTTGAACCATGAGACCCAGCCAGTCAGTTCATTACCTACAGTCGCTAAGGTAAGATTGTGCTTCCTCCTGAACTCCCACTTCAACTGCAAGATCTCGTCCATCTTCTGATCGATGACCTCCGTGGGGTCGTCAGTGCTGTTTGTAATATACGTACAGCACTTCACACCATATTGAGTTGCCAGGGTAACACAGTACCCACCTGTCACGGCTGTAACGTAATTAAGGACCATCCTGTGCTGGATCAGTTCCTTCTTGTAGGCTTGTAACTCCCTTCCCGTATACCTGAAGGTGTCATCATACATCTCGGTGATATTGTCTATCAAGTTCGCTAGCGCATGGATGTACCTATAATTTATAGTTCCTCTGGCAGTACGGGTGATATCTAATGCAAGAAGGAACTGAATCCCGGTGGATTCATGGATCAAATCAGAGGCTGTGTGCTCTGCTCTATCTATGAGGTGTCTCTTGATGATGTGTTCATAGTGGGTATGAGTATAAGGAGTCTGAGCACTGCGGTGAACGTCTTTCATTTTGACGTGGGTTATGGTCATGACCTCTGGTAGTGCTCTCCCAATATAACACAATCCCTCAGAGTTCGGCGTAAGCCACTTTTACGCTTTCCTCCCACATATGAAATAGGCATCATCTGGGAGAACATAGGGGACAAAATGTAACATCACCATATTGCAAACTTTCCAGGCAAAGAAACCAATCCCTAGTTCTCTCATTTGCTCAGTACAAGTATCGGGCTGGATGATATGGGCACAATACCCTTGCGATGCTTTTCTAACCCACATGGTCTTGCTCCCACGTGTATACCTACACCGAAAATACCTCCCACTGTTGGCTCTCTTGCATACAAGTTCAGAGTCAATATGTATCCTATCAGCTCTGTGTGAAAAAGTAATTGTCTGGTTATTCCAAGTCACTTCCCAATTTCCTGGTTTTCGGAAATTGGAAATATTAAAACACAACGGGGACCTATCTACGTTGTACTGGTGGAGCTTCAAGCTAGGGGGCCTAGATATATTGAATTTCTTGTCCACCGGTCTCCCACCCCGTAATTCGAGTACCTCATCTATTGCTAAAGGGTATGGTACTAATCCTGACTTACTCTGTCCTTGAGGTACCTGTGAGCACACCCAACATTCTGTCTGGTTTAAGACCTTACCCACTAATGAGTGGTAATCACTCAATGGATGTCGGTCCATGTCGATATTAATGTTGGACTGACATCTCTGGATGCACCCATCTTCGACTATGTTCTCACAATTCTTACAAATACAAAATTCATCAGACAATAATCCTTCACATTGCCTTCGAGCCCCATGACTACCAGAGCGCTTACTGATACCAGCCTTTACTCGAGTGATGTGCTGCTCCTGAGATCCTACAAATTCATACTCGCCATCAGAACCCATTCCAGATCCTTGCTCGACCTCTCTGGGACCCTCACCAAAACAACTTGTCCTGATCAAAACCAATATTACTAGCAGAACCCGAAACGCAATCTCTTGGGGTAGATCCATTTCATTAGGGGGAGAGAAGGGAGATAAGAAGGAGGAGAAAGGGGGAAATGCAGTGGGAGGTGAAAAAAGAAAACTGGTACGACAACCACCTTTGATCTTATTGTTCTCCGCGCTCAGGTGCCATCTCAACAGTCCTGCCTCTCAGCTTTCCCGGAACAAACACTCTAGTGATACGAGGTTCTCTTCACCTTGCTCTTTGTCACGAGTTTTCTCTGGGTCAGTGACCTTTTTCCAGTGGGACGAGTGGACCCAAGTCTCTCTTTTGGCGACCTTTAGTGCTGTCGTGCTGGTTAACAAGACTAGGGACGGTCTTTCCCACCTGTCTATGAGGCAACCTGAGTATAAGAAATTTCGAATCATCACATAATCCCCAGGCTCAATGTCATGACAATTACTGTTCGGTAGGTCAGGAATCACCAGCTTTAGATTTCTTTGTTGATTTCTCAGCTGCTGGCTCATCCTAACCAAATATTTCACAGTTATTTCATTATTGCATTTCAAATCATCCTGGGGGTCTATCATTACATGAGGTTGTCGACCAAAAATAATTTCAAAGGGTGATAAGTTGAGCGGTGACCTGGGAGTGGTTCTGATGCTGTACAACACTAGTGGCAAAGCTTCTGGCCACAGCAATCCAGTTTCAGCCATCACCTTGCTCAGCTTGTTCTTAAAAGTGCTGTTCATTCTCTCCACCTTTGCACTCGCCTGTGGCCGGTACGGAGTATGCAGCTTGCTATTAATTCCCATCAGTTTGCACATGACCTGAAAGACTTCACCTGTAAAATGGGTACCCCTATCACTTTCAATCATTCTAGGGATACCATATCTGCACACAAATTCCTGCTCAATTTTCTTTGCAGTGAACGTAGCAGTATTTGTGGCAGCCGGGAACGCTTCTACCCAGTTGGAAAACACATCAGTACATACTAAAACATATTTCAAATTCCTACAGGGTGGTAACTGTATGAAGTCGATTTGTATTACCTGAAAAGGTCCGTCTGTAGGAGGGATATGGGATGGCTCTGTTGGTATTGTCTTACCAATATTCTTCCTCAAGCAAATAAGACATGTCATTGCTTTCTTACCCGCATGAGAAGAGAATCCTGGTGCACTCCAGCAGGCTCTTACCAGCTTGCACATACCCTCTTTTCCCAGATGAGTCAGATCGTGTGCCACCTCAGCTAGACTTGGAAGATATGCTCTGGGGGCCACTGGCTTACCGTGTCCACCTGTCCAAAGTCCTGAGGACTCCTGACCTTACCCCTTCGCCTTCCAGACCGCCTTTTCCTGTAGGGAACACAAATTTTGCATTTCTATTAACTGTTGTGTGTTGACTGTTTCAAATGTCATAAGTGATGTGATGTTCGTTTGTATGGTTGTGCTTGCTGCTGTTTTTGCAGCTTCGTCTGCCCGGCTGTTACCAAGTGAGATTGGGTCTTGGTTGTAAGTGTGTGCTTTACACTTGATAACAGCCACTCTGTCTGATTCCTTTATTGCTGTCAGAAGCCTTTTGATGTGGGACGCATGCACTACAGGTGTGCCAGCTGCCGTCATGAAATTTCTGAGGTGCCACAGGACCCCAAAATCATGCACCACTCCAAAAGGAGGGCGACCAGCTCGGCGACTTGCGCTTAATGTGGTGGGCCAAGGGGTTCTGCTTCTATGATACCTTCGTCATCTACAACTGCATATCCGGTGCACAGGTCTCCCGATTCCGTCTGTCTGTGGCAACTACTGTCATTGTAGAAGGTAAAGTCTACTCCTTCCAGTGGGTTGTCACTGTCAGGTCTCGCAGTGAAAGTTTGGTTCAGGTATTCCATACTATCATGAGTATCAGTATCTGCACTAAATCCTCCTTCACCATCGTTCTCATCCTCCACCCTTTGTGCATGACCAGGCACACTAGGCAAAAAAGTTGTAGGATTTAGTGAGCTGCATCTCTTAATGGTGATCTTTACAGGGGCCATCAGTGATAATTCCCACTTTGTAAACCGAGCAGATGAGACATGTCTGGTTTGGGTGGAGTTTAGTAAGGCTGATACTGCATGAGGTGTATGGATGGTCAAATCGTGTCCTAACACTACGTCCTCGCTGTTACTTACCAGCAAAGCTATCGCTGCAACACTTCGCAAGCAAGTGGGGAGAGACCTTGCTAGTGTCCAACTGTGCACTGTAGTAGGCTACCGGTCTGCTGGCATCACCATGTCTCTGTGTTAAGACTCCTGCTGCACACCCAGCACTTTCAGTACCGTACAATTCGAAGGGCTTCTCATAATGTGGCATACCTAATGCAGGTGCTTGTGATAGACACTGTTTGAGTCTCTCAAACGCCAGTTCAGACTCATCTGTGTGAGAGATCCATTCCGGTTTGCTCAAAGAGACCATTTCTTTCAAAGGTAAAGCCATTATAGAGAACCCCAGAATTCAGTTATGACAGTACCCACACATTCCAAGGAAAGTGCGGATCTGTTGCTGAGTTTGTGGCAGAGTCATGTCACAAATCGCCTGTATTCTATCAGCGGTGAGGTGTCTAAGTCCTTGTGTCAAGCAGTGTCCCAAGTATTTGACCCTGGTCCAGCACAACTGCAACTTATCCTTTGAAACCTTGTATTCTGTCTGGGAAAGATGAAACAGAAGCCGTTTTGTATCTTTCAAGGACGATTCGAGTGAGTCAGAACACAACAACAAGTCATCGACATACTGTATTAGCACTGATCCACTCTCAGGTTGAAAGGATTGTAAACAGTCATGCAAGGCCTGGGAGAAAATACTTGGGCTGTCAATGAAACCTCGGGGGAGATGAGTCCAGGTGTACTGTACTCCCCTGTACGTAAAGGCAAAGAGGTATTGGCTGTCAGGGTGAAGAGGGACAGAAAAGAAAGCAGAACAGAGGTCAATGACAGTGAAGAATTTTGCAGTAGAGGGAATTTGCATGAGAATGACAGCTGTATTGGGCACTACGGGGAATTGGCTCTCAACTATTTTGTTTATCCCCCTTAAATCCTGCACTAACCTGTAACCCCTCCCCCCACTCTATTTTACAGGGAAGATGGGACTATTGGCGGTGCTGGACGTCCTGACTAGGATGCCCTGCTGTAGCACCCGCTCTATGACGGGGTACACTCCTAACTCTACCTCTGGCTTCAGAGGATATTGAGGGATTTTTGGAGCTATCCTGCCATCTTTTACTTGTATTGCTACTGGAGCTACATTCGCCATCAATCCAGTGTCCTGTCCATCTTTGGTCCAAAGGGAACCCGGTATTTGTGAGATAATTTCCTCTACCTTTGCTGGACACGTGTCTATAACAGTAGAATGCGACATTAGCCTTTGAGGGGTGTCTAGTATATCTTGCACTTCTTGAGCATGGTTCTCAGGTATATCCAAGAAGACACCCTCAGGAGTACAATATATGACACACCGCATTTTACACAATAAATCTCTGCTGAGTAGATTAGTCGGAGCCAATGCAGCCAGCAGAAAGGAATGTTTTGTCTGCAAGGGCCCTATCGTAATCTCTACAGGTCTACTCAAAGGGTATTGTTGCACCGTTCCTGTTACTCCCATTGCCGAAATTGTTTTACCCGTGGTGTTTACACCTGATGTGGAATTCAACACTGACCTGGCCGCCCCTGTATCTACAAGAAAAGGTAATGGTACACCAGCTACATCAACCATGACCTCAGGTTCAATACCAAGGCTAGCAATCAACTTCACTGGCTGCAGACTACAGGTGTGGCCCAACCCCTATTGTGTAATGGGACCCTCCCGCAGCGCATTGGTAGCTACAATATGTGAGGGGGATAGCTGTGAATTTTGGGAGGCCTGCCAGTCTCTCCTTGGTGGGTACCTCCTTGTTTCCCCTCTAAGTGGCTCGTAATTTCTTCTATTTGGACCCTGATCTCAATTATGTGAATTGTAATATGGCTCGTATTCCGGTCTAGGGGGTTTGTATACGTTATGTGTCCCGTTATTCCTACAGTCCCTTGCAAAATGTCCTTCCTTTTTACAATTGTAGCATACTACTATACGTGACTTACCATCAGGGGTCTGGGGTTTTGGCTGATGTGGTTTTGCTGTAAGAGCCTGTATACTTACCGTCATCAGCCTATCCCCTTGCGACTCCCTTTGTTTACTGATATTCCAATCGTGCTCGATAGCGGACTCTCTCAATGCAGCCACCGAGATACCTCTCCAGTTAGGTAGAGAGGTTTGCACCCTTGTCCTTAGTGTTTCCTTTAAACCATCCATTAACACCGAGACTGCTACCTCCCTGTGGTGTGCATTATCCTTAATGTCCTCGATGCCAGTGTATCTAGCTATTTCCTGCAGTACTCTATGGAAATATTCGGATGCTGTTTCACCTTCCTTTTGTCTTATGGAGAAGATTTTATTCCATTTAACAACAGTAGGGAAATATACTCCTAATTGCAGATTGATTTGTTTTACGTTCAACTGATTATACTCATCAGTGAGAGGTACTTCTGCATCTAACTTACGATCCGTTATGAATTTTGTGATGTCAATATTTGAGGGTAGACACATCCGTAGCACTGTTCGCCAATCTTTGTTTGTGGGTTCATGGGCGTTACCTAACTCTCTAACAAATTTCTGGCATCCGACTAGATCTTTTCTGGGATCGGGGAATTCTGACATAATTGACCTCAACTCTGCTCGGTACCAGGGACAATGCATGGCAATGTTCCTGATGGGAGTTACTCCCTGAGTGTCAGTTTTCTTGTTGGGAACTGCAATCACCCTGACAGGATTTAATTCAACTACATAATTCTGGCTTGACTCTATAATGCGGGGAGCTATTGTCTCTGCATAGTGTATGGTGCCGTACTTACCTGTGGACATAACCTCACTCACCCCTCTGCTGGGGGGCCTCGCTACAACCCTTGGTGGTTGAGCCATGCCCACCTGAGTATCCTGTATGGTGGCTGCCAGAGAGCGTGCTGATATCGTGCTGGGCTCGTCTTCCTGCTCACAGTCCTGGGGGAAATTTAAAACGGGATACAGCTGGCAAGGGTTAGAGTTAGCACATTTATCAATTACTTTCCTATTCTGTACCAATGCATCATTGCTTGTAGCCAATTTCTCCCCATCAGCATATGGTGGTGGTGGTGCGGTCGCCATCACTTTTCCGCTAAATTTGGAACCTGCTGTGCGAGCCAACTCTCTCTGCACCCCCCCCCCTCTTGCTGCCACAAGTTTAAACAATCTAATCCTTTGTTTTCTGGATTTTATCAGACATATCCTAATCCTTATGTTCTGTAATACCTCCGGCTCAAAGCTGCCCATCCTAGGGAATGATACCCTATCTTCCGCAGTCATACGTACCCATTCATTGCAAAAAGCCTCTGTGTGTGAACCATATTTCTCACACATAATAAACCTTTGCTGACGTCTCGGACGCAATTCTGACCCTCTCGGTCTCAATTCTTCAGCCTGAACCCTAGCTACCAAACGCCCACTGCTTGTGCAATTGGATCCCATCGCGGACTTTTTGCCAGTAAACGCAATCCCCAACTGCATAACACAATAGACTGTGAAAGACACCTAACGCTTTCACTCGCTCCTTCTCCGCTGATGTACCACGACTCACTCCAATAGTGACCGCCGCGTACCCAGTGAGGCCCCTACCTGGCTTCTATTCACTGGAAGTTTTAGGAGTGACTTACCTTTTCCAGTGAATATCTACCGTTGGAGATTTTCCTGAGAGAGACCAGCGAAAACTCCCTATGAACTTATACACAAATCACGCTTGCGTATGCTTTACACTGCACTAATGATACCGCGGTTTTGTGCAAAAAGTTTGCACAAGGGTATCAAGCTGCATCACGTATCGCACCCACAGACGCACGGTCCAATCGCACAGCGTATAGGTACTTGTTACCTATCCACTCTACGACCACTGGAGTCAAATATTCAAGCTGCGCTCCTCAGCGTAACAAAAAACCTTTTACTTCAATACTACACAATGCACAATTCCCTATTACGCTCCTCTGCAAATCTTCTCACGATTTGCGTACTTCACTATCCATACTAACGTGAGTCAGCCGCCTCACGCCGCCAAGCCTCCACTTACTTGGTGTACCAACGACGGGATCCCGAATTCCGCGGTTCAAATCCACTCACTCCGCTTTCAGCCCTTAATATACTGTATCAAATTTATCTATATAGCAACCAAATGTATCCGATTTCACACAGATCTAAACTGATCTAAAAATCTATACCTTGTGGCAACAATATGTGAGAGGGTATGCAAAGTATCAGTACCCTTTGTGTACGCTTTTGGCGCCAAAAAATTACGCAGATTTTTAAATAGCTTTTTTCCTGTTTTTTTTTAAATTCAGTATTTTTTTATTGATAGTGTTTTACATATACAAAAAAAAAACCATACAGCAGCTAAACCTAGCTCAACAAACAGGCAAGTACAAAAAATAGTATATCAAAAACATCAATGACATTGGATTTACAGTATATCTGTTAAACAAGATATGACATGTAGCAGGCAACATATCGCATATATATATATATATATATATAGTCAATACAACAATAAGGAGTCATTTCTAAAGCCTCCATGCTTCCCGCACCGCCCCAGAGCAAAAAGGCATAATATCACATTCCGTATTAGCTACAGTATACATAACACAGGATACCTTCCCCTTTCCATCACGTCCCACCCACTCCAAGGGCTGACGTATTCCATCTATTCCATTTATTAGAGTATTTAACCAGCATGTCACTAGATCTAAACATTGCTCGTTCATGGCCAGAAACCTCGTTGACCAGAGCCCGCCAATGAGATATATTGGGTAATTCAGGGGAGAACCATTTTCTGGCTATTAAGACTTTTGCCAGAGTGGTTAAGCATAGTACATAACGATATATGACCAGAGAATGCGTCTCTTCAAGGTCTAACCCGAACAGGCACAATCTAGAGTTCATTACTGGCAATGATGGTTCTGTAAGGACAATATCATTCCAAACTGCAGCCCAAAATGGTGCCAACCTTGGGCATGACCATAATAGGTGCCAAAAGTCAGCACCCTCCCCATTGCACTTCGGACAGCAGGTATCAGAGCGAAGATGTGTACTATACAACATTACTGGGGTACGATATGTTCTATGTAAAGTCTAAAAATATACCTGCTGATATCGAACACACGGGGTGGTATAACGAATGGATCCCAAAATCTGTATCCATTGTTCATTGGAGAGATCGCCAATATTACCTTCCCATTTAAGTTTCAAGGGGTCAAACAGATTAGAATTAACAAGAAAAAAGGGCGGCTGCGCTGAATTTCAGAAATGTATGATATAATCAATAGAGAGAGCCAACGTGTCAAATCTAAAAATGAACAATTTTATTTAAAACACTGTTACTATAATAAAAAACAATAAATGAATATTCCTCAGTTACTTGTCTCAAAGTGTCAACATCATTCAAGAGCTTATATCAATTTGCAGCTGTGATGTATAATGCTGAAGTCCATGTTCCGTGACTGAGAGGAGGTGCTTCTAATGGTGCACAGAAATGAACACAGGGTGCAATTGTGGAGCTCCAATGATATAATAAACGTGTCTAGCCAGTGGGTCATTCAGTGATTAGTACCTCTCAATGGGCTGGTCCGTTTACCGGGCGTCCCCGGTCTGGTGTCCTGCGTTGCCCACTAGTGCTGTGCAGCGGAGAGGAGACGGAATGCCGTGTGTGGTCAGCTGGCTGGTGCGGCGTGAATGACAGCGGCTGCTAGGAGCAGAGATCATTCCGGAGCGTTGCCGTCTGGGAGTGCCGAGCTCTGCACCAAATGTGAGACACCTGAGCAAGGTGTGTAGAGAGGCGGGTCCTAACGTGTTTCGTCACGCTCCACGTGACTTTTTCAAAGGCTCCACATTTAACGCAACATAGTCCTGCGGACAAGGAGAGATCCAAATCCCCAAATATTTAAACTGGAGGGTCCACTGCAGCGGGCAAGAGGAGTCCGTCACATCAGGGAGAACACCAGATATGGGGTAGATATTGGACTTGTTCCAATTTATCTGTAAACCAGAATAAGTTCCAAAATGATTAACTAACTGCAACATAGTGAGTAACGAATTCTCAGAATCATTTAGAAATAAAAGCATATCGTCAGCATATAGTGCGATAGTATCAACATGGCTCCCAACTTTAATGCCTACAATGTCCGGGGACATACGTATGCAACTAGCTAGCGGTTCAATGGCATGGGCAAATAGGGCCAGAGAGAGTGGGCAGCTCTGCCTCGTACCCCTCTCCAGTGAAAAGGGTCGTGACACATGACCATTGACTGAAACACGAGCAGCTGGGGAAGAATAGAGCAACTGGACCCACCGAACAAATTTTGGACCGAACGCAAATTTATGAAGCACTTCCCCATTCTACAGAGTCAAAGGCCTTGGCAGCATCCAGGGACACCACCACTGCCCCCGCCTCGGACCTGTCCCCTCTTTGCAGATGGCAAAAGAGTCTTCGGAGGTTCTGTACCGTAGACTTCCCCGGCATAAAACCCATTTGGTCACAGTGGACAATAGATGTAACAACTTTATTTAAACGAACAGTTAAAATTTTAGCCAAAATTTTTACATCTGTAGATAATAGGGAGATAGGGCGATAGGAGTCCGGGGAGGTGGGGTCCTTACCTGGCTTAAGAATTACTATTATTATAGCCTCAGACATCGAGGAAGGCAAAGAACCGTAGTCAAACAAAGTGTTAAATAGTTCAACCAAATAAGGGGTATAGAATTCTTTAAAGCGTTTGTACAATTCAATGGGTATTCCGTCACCCGGGAGCCTTATTATTGGGGAACGATGCTATAGCAGCATCTAATTCCTCAGTGGTGAATGGGGAATCCAAATATTCAACAGATTCTGGAGACAGTTGGGGCAATTGTATATGGGAGAGATAGTCTCTCAGTTGATCCATTGTATAAGACACTTTAGACCCGTACAGCGAAGAGTAGTAATCAAAAAATACTTCAGTAATATCAGGGCACGAGTACTTCATAACACCCTGGGGATCACACACCTGTTGGACAGAAATACTACCCCTCTCTTCCCTAGATAGGAAGGCGAGATAACTACCCCCAATCTCCGCCTGTGAGTATAGAGAATGCTTGGAGAACAATAACTGACGCTTGGATTTTTCTAAAAGAAACGTCGTCCACTCCCGTCTGGCCATCTCCCAGCTAGCATGCAAGGAGGGGGATTTGTGCAAAATATAGTCGGCTTCTAATTGACAACAAATTTTTTCAAAGGCGGGATTCCTCTTCCCTACTAGGCCTTTTAATAGCAGCCACCCTTTTAATAAGGGAGCCACGGATAGAGGCTTTAAATGCATCATGCTTAACAGTAGGGGTAGGGCAGGAGGCGTTAAAATCCTGGAAGTCTCGCCAGTCAGCAAGCAAATCAGCTCCATCACCCATTAAGGACAGCCAGAATGGTTAAGTTTCCAAAACAAGACCCCCTGAGGAGACAAAGGATCTAAGACCAATAAGACAGGTGAAGGATCTAAGACCAAATGAGTCTCCGAAAAGCAAATAATATCCGCCTTATATTTTTTAGCTTGCGACAGGACCAATGCTCTCTTTATTTTATTGTTAAGGCCCCTCACGTTCCAGCCGAGTAGGTGAAGCCTCTCAGATGCTACCAACATTGAAAGACGTTAGACTGGAAAACAGGAGAAAAGAAGAGAAAAGGAGAAAAAGGTGAAATGACACAATGACAGAGAATACCTCATCAGAGCACATGTAGATCAGAGCAGCAGGCGTACAAATACGCAAAAGAGAGGAAGAGAAAAAGTTCGGAGCAATCGAGAAACAAGGACGCCAGAACACATCCACCATGACTATAAAGATACATTGCAGCCTTAAATCAACAGCAGTACTTGACCATAACAAAAAATACCAATATTTAAGCAAAAAAACTATAAAACAGCAACAACTCAACCACCCCCCACCCTGTACATCCATCAGGAACCTAGATATACCTATATCCCCAACCAAACTTCCCGTTACCTAAACTAAAAAAAAAACTAAATAGTAAAGGTCATAAAAAGGGAACAGTTAGGAGTAGACACCCCCAACTACTATATCACAGCAAGGGCTCCCTGTAAAGTAGCATGGCCCCCGGTAAAAAGACATACAAATAAACCTTCACATACAATAGTCAACCATATGAACTCTCACATAATTAAAAAAAAAAGAAAAACCTGAGAGAGAGAGAGAGAGAAAGAGAGAAAAACACAGAATAAACTGGCGGTACAATAGGAGCTCCATTCAGCGAGGTGCACGGGGTCTCTGCTTCAGCCACGCCTCGGCCTCTCTCGGAGAGTTGAAGAAATGGGTAGAGCCCTCATATATCACCCGCAGTCTGGCAGGGAATAGCATTGAATACTGAATCTGCCTGTCCCTCAGCTTTCGTTTGACCTGAAGAAATTGGGACCTGGATTTCTGTAAGTCCATAGTAAAGTCAGGGAAAACAGACACAGAGTGGTTATCAAACTGCAACGGACCGTGCAACCTGGCCAGGCAGAGAATGGCATCCCGATCCTTGAAGTGGAGCATGCGGGCAATAAAGGTGCGCGCTGGGGCACCGGGCGGGGGGGCCTGAGAAGGTAAACGATGTGCGTGCTCCACCGCGAAATGCGCACTAAAATCATCTTTTTTAAACACACTGAGTAGCCAGTCCTCCCAGAATTTTTCTGGATGTGTACCCTCAGCTCGCTCAGGCAGCCCCACAAAGCGTACATTATTTCTCCGTAAGCGGCCCTCCATATCAGACAACTTGGTTTTAATAGCAGCCATCTGGGATGAAAGGTCAGCGACACTATCCTTGAGTGGTGCAGTCACATCTTCAATGTCAGAGACACGTTGCTCTACTCCCCCCACACGCTCACGCAGCCTTTGCATGTCATGACGAATAATTGAGATATCAGCCTGAACCTGGCCGATCTTGTCCATCACCCTCATCTCAGACGTATTGATGGCTTGCAGAATTTGCTGTGTGGATTGCATAACATCAGTAACAGAGGTTTCCTCCGAAGCGTGCTGCGGTGAGGGAGGCGCTGTAGCCTGGGTACGCGGGGGTGTCGGCCCGCGTGGATTTCTAGCAAATCTTTCCAAGCGCGCAGCAGTGGCAGCAGCATTGCCGGTTTTTCCCATACTACTGCAGGAGGAATAATTGCTTCAGGAAAAAAAGAGTAAATAAGCACAAAGAGAGTGTCAAAGTCTTATATAGTGAAGCTTGGAGTACAGCAGCTGCTTCAGGGAATTAAGAAACACAAAATGCACCCCTGAGTGTGATCAAACAGGATCCAAGATAAACAGGGCACAGTCAGTATTCATAGAAGGCAGTGCAGCACATCAGAATTGTAATCCAAAAATGTTGAGAGAGACTCAGGCAACCAGCCCAATGCAGGGCCCAGGCATAAACATATATACTGCAGCACACTGGGTGGGAAGCAGCAGGCCTCTGTAATTGCCAGCAGCAGTTAATAATGGAGCATGTGTCCCAGCACCACAGAGAGGGGAGAGGAGAGTACCTTGTGCAGGGAGAGGTCACAAGCAGGGCAGAAGGCGCTGCTGCGGGCCAGACAGGTCCCTCCACAATGTCCAAATCTCTGCAGGTACAAGGCGCACAGCGGCGCCAGATGTCTCAGGGGGTGCAGGAGAGGTTCACACAGCAGCAGATGAGTGTGAATTCCAAAAACACCGGGGTTAAGGATGGGTTTAAGGATGAAGAATAGGGAGCTACAGCAGCCTGCTGCCTACTCCATGCTGTGCCAAGCCACGCCCCTCAGCTTTTTTCCTGTTTACCTCCAGATTCTATCAGCACCTCTGCAGACTAGACAGTGCGGACGCAATTTAACAGCACAAAATAGGGTTTTAAAACATCCAGCAACCAGAAAAAAGTTTAGCGTAAAGATGTATTTCCACCCTTTGCTGATAGATTAAAGTCTGCTATGATCTGCTAGCCCTTGAGTGTGTGGAAAAACCGGATCGAGCCCCCAATTGTGAATGCTGATTATTTTACAGGACAGAAAGCTATACCTTATTTCACTAAAGTTCAAGCCGCTGCGGCCGCTGTATTTAATCTTTCACCTTTGTACTGTTTACACACCTTACGTATACAAGATCGTACCATGTATGCACTCTGCGTACCTACGCCGAACGGGCGTAGTGACTACACAGTTTGCATACACAGGCCTACACGCTGTTAGCACAATGCAGCAGCCCGAGTGGCTGTAAATACACTTTAGACCTTAGCAAGGAAATGGGACACGACACCAATTGTATTTCAAAACTATGTTGAGGTCCAATCCACCAACGTTTATATTACTAGCAGGGGGTTACAAGAATAATACAATACAATAAGAGAAAAAGGCTACAGTCAATGGTACATACGTTTGTTCGAGGAAGAGAGATGCAGATGCACACTAAGCACTAAGAACACTGATAGTAAAAATAATTTATATAAACCCTCACAATTAACATGGAGTATAATTGAAGATCTTTGCACACATTTGCGCAAATATGCGGGCCCATGTACTGCGGCCAGGTGACTTCATCACATGGGTCCCTAACATTCCTAATACTATCACATTCTATAAATTTATTCAGGACTTACCTCTAAATATGGCCTTATCAATGTGTGATCTGAAATGCAGGAACCCAGCTAATTAAAACACCTGAGGGTGAATGGGAGGAGTGCCAATGCCAGAGGAAGGAAGCCTTGCCTTCCAGTGTACAATATATACACAAATATAGTGGAAAAAGGGGGGTCCCTGACTTGCACATCCTATTACTAAAGATATCAAGAGGTGCTATCAGCTATCAGGTGATCTCTTTAGCAATAGGATGTGCAATTCAGCCCCCCCCCCCCCTTTCCACTTTTCCATACCAAATACCACCGGAATTACTCATACATACCACGCGCTAATACGCAGGGCCGCCGGAGCGATCATACGCAACTTGCGAGTATACGCACGCACGGCAGAACAAGTACGCGCACGGAGGCCATCTGTGTGTAGTTTGTACGTGATGTGACTTCTGAAATATTTTCGACTTCAAATCTGAGTGAGTGAGCGTTACTCAGGATCCAGGAGACAGTAGGGCAGATGTATTAATCTGGAGAAGGCATAAGGAAGTGATAAACCAGTTATAAATGCAAGGTGGTAAACACACCAGCCAATCAGCTCCCATATGTAAATTAACAGTTAGGGCTGATTGGCTGGTGCATTATCACCTTGCACTTAACACTACTTTATCACTGGTTTATCACTTCCTTATGCCTTCTCCAGGTTAATACATCTACCCGAGTGTCTGGCGAGTGGGCATGCAGAGATGGGCTGCGCGGCTGTCACTGTTGCTGTCTGAAAGAGCAGTAAGAGCACTAAGTGCAAGCCCTATGGTGGTGCAGCGGTGGGGGTAGGTTCTGGGAGCGGTGGGGGTGCAATTTATTTATATTTTTTAGTTTAGTAGCACTGGAGGAACATCTATCTGATCATAAATATATTATTACAATCTCTTTCAAGACCACCTGCTGGGGGTGTGTGAACAGTGGTAAAGAAGCAGCTGTCAGAGGGGGCACAGATGAGAAAGGGGGCTTCTGAGCATAGATGTCAGTGACTGGCAGCAAATCATTTTTGAACAGTGGTGTAAGTATGCGGGTACGCTCCGGTATGGAGTACCCTTAAGAATTTGGCAGTGGGTACTCAGTACCACCTGCCACGCACTTTGCACCCATGACTGCCATTACCACAATTATAAAGCGCCACAAAGCAACAAGACCATGGTGCCTCCCACTTTGTCAGGGTTACTGGGAGCGCGATGGTGATGTCATGACGTCACATCACGCTTCCTCCTCTGGCAGCTGTGGCTGGCATGAAGAGAGGATGGTGATTGCACTTCCCCACAGCGTCCCTTGCTGGGAGCAGCAGTTCACCATTTCCAGTCACTTGGCTCGTGTAACACATCGGCACTGAGCGGCTTTTGTTCTCCACAGGCTGGGCTGCTGGGCATATCTCTGGCTTCACTGTGTGGGGTAATACATTTCTAATAAAATGTGGACACTATATATTTCTATTATTATGGGGATATTACTATATATTTCTATTGTAATTTGGACGCTGCTATATATTTCTATTATTATGAGGGCAAAACTATATATTTCTGTTATATCAGGGGCATTACTTCAGTATATTTTCCTGTTATAATGGAGGCATTACTATATATTGTTATTAAATTGGGGCCATTACTATATATATTTATTATACAGGAGGCATTACTATATATTCTATTATACTGGGGGTATCACTATATACAGTATTTTTATTATACTGGAGGCATTACTATATATTTCTAGCCTTGCCTCCAGAGTGCAAAGAAAAGTATCTGTGTCGTGTGGTCATGCCGCTAGTATCATGTAGCCACTCCCACGCGTGCCATGTGGCCACGTCCCCTCACAACACATGATCACGCCTATTTTTCAGCACTCAGTACTACTAAGAAAATATTTCTACTTGCACCACTGTTTATGAATTGTGCAGAGAGTTCCCTGCAGTCACTTATGTCATTTGTCAGAATACCCCTTGGTGGTACCCCAGCAGTGCTTTGAGCTGAAGGCTTCAGTAGCGGCAGTCCCGAGTGCTCCCAGTGATGTGCTTGCAGAGTCCAGCATCCCCAGCTGACCATTATGGTTTATGGACAGTTTTTGTCAGGTGCCGTGGAGGAGTCAGTTCAGTAGCTGGTGGAAGGTAACATGGCAGCCAAGGCTTCAGTGTATGCAGCATCTAGTGCTGGAACAGGGATGTCTGTAAGAGACAGCTACAGTGTTAGCGCTTGCCTGTGAGCTAGTGACCTTAACAGCAGGTATAATGAACCGGGAGGTGCAGGGGGTCCAGTGGTCCCCTCTCAGGACTCTGTTCTGCTGATGGGGGAGCTGCAGGGTACCATATTTAAAGGGCTGGTTAATAAAACTAATAGCAATACGCAGCAGCGCCGTAACTAGGTGTGTGCCAGCGGTGCCTGGCACACAGCGCAGATGCACTGTGGGTGCAGAACCACAGGCAACGCCTGCAATGCAATTCTGCACCGCAATGTGTGGAGATGAGGAGAGGAGATGGACGTAAGCCCCATAGAAGTTACCCACTTGGTCACGGCAGTGACAGTGTGCCATTTACACAGCATAGCTGAGGGACTGGACAAAGTCTATGCAGGCAGCGCGATATAGTGAGCGTCAGAGCAGCGTGGGGTAAATGTATGAAGCAGTGTTAAAAGTGGAGAAGTGAGCCAGTGGAGAAGTTGCACATGGCAACCAATAAGCTGCTCTGTATAATTTTATAGTCTGCAAATTATAAATGTTACTTCAATGCTGATTGGTTGCCATGGGCAACTTCTCCACTGGCTCACTTCTCCACTCTTATCACTGCTTCATACATTTACCCCCATGAGTGGTAGTTAAACTGACAGCCGGAGAGCAGAGCCCGCCCCCTGAGCAAAGGCAAGACAGGGGACTGCTGCGGAATGAAGACAAAGGTTACCTCAGCATCTGTCAGTGTCTCCACCCAGACAGACAACCGCTGATAGAAGACAGGTCAGTAGCATATAGGACTGAAGCCTGACTAGGGCACAGCCTAAAAACGAGTGCTGCTATTTGACACCCTGCTTGGAGCAGAGACAGAGGTTCGGTGGACATGCCTGTTGGGAAGAGAACAGACGCTAAGGGGGAGCAACTAACGTAATGGGAGGTAACTCACACAAAACACTCACCAGTGCCACATTAAAAGAGTTGGTTGACAACCTCCATCTGATAGACACGTGCTATTACCATAGTCCTTCCATAAAAATCTGGTGATAGTGACTATCTATATTATATATATATCTTTTAGTCCGCAACTAGGTGTGTGGCAGATGCACTGTGGGCGCATAACTGCCGGCGACACCTGCAATTTTGCACCGTAGTAGTTTGGTGTTGCGGGCGGCTACTTGTTACAGGCAGACAGCGCTGCCGCTTGGCGTTCGCACTGTGTGGTCCTTTGGCTTCCCGCTCTTGCAGCGTGTATTGTGTCAGGTAAAATTGTGTGCTTCAGGAAGGGAGAAAACACAGACCTAGACCCTCACAGACATCCCCCCAATCTGCTTCCGTAATGTGTAAAAAGGGGATTCTGCCTGACGTAATATGTAAAAAGGGGACTCTGCCTGCCATAATGTGTAAAAGGGAGCTCTGTGGCCAAGCCCCTATATTATTGTCGTGCACTGGCCCTGTTTTTTATATGGGGTGGAGGGGTGGAGGGGGGATGGTGGGCGCCAATGCTGTCTCTTGCACACAGCGCTAAAATGTCTATTTACGTCACTGATATGCAGCATTTATTGAGAAAGTTAAAATGGGGGACAGTACGGTGGATAGGGCCCCTGTGAGCAGAGGTGTAGCTAGGCATTATGGTTGCTGGAGCAAGTGTATGCTTTGGCACTCCTTTCCCCTGTACTGAATTGGGGGCCTAGCCAACATGTGGCGGCATGTTACATTTGAAAGGAAACAGTATTTAAAAATCCTAAATTGGTGACAGGACCTGTTCAAGACCTAGTGGAGCTCAGGGTGACAGTTTCCTTTGGGTGCTCCCTCTTGTTTAAAATAGGGTAAGTGCGTGTCGAAGACTTGCAGCAACATTATAGGAGCATGGCAGAATGGGCGGTGTTATGGTTAGAATTGCAGCCTCACAGCACTGAGGTCATAGGTTCGAATTCCACCCTGGCCCTAACTGTGTGAAGTTTGTATATTCTACCCGTACTTCCTTGGGTTTATTTTGGGTACTCCAATTTCATCCCACAGTCCAAAAATATACTGGTAGGTTATAGTGATGAGCGGGTTCGGTTTCTCGGAAACCGAACCCCCCCGAACTTCACCCTTTTTACACGGGTCCGAGCCATACTCGGATTCTCCCGTATGGCTCGGGTAACCCGAGCGCGCCCGAACGTCATCATCCCACTGTCGGATTCTCGCGAGATTCGGATTCTATATAAGCAGCCGCGCGTCGCCGCCATTTTCACTCGTGCATTGGAAATGTTAGGGAGAGGACGTGGCTGGCGTCCTCTCCGTTATTGTTGAACTTGATTGTGCTGTGCACTATTGCTTAATTGTGGGGAGGGCTGGGGAGCAGCTGTATAATATAGGAGGAGTACAGTGCAGAGTTTTGCTGATCAGTGACCACCAGTTATCCGTTCTCTGCCTGAAAAAAACGCTCCATATCTGTGCTCAGTGTGCTGCATATATCTGTGCTCACACTGCTTAATTGTGGGGACTGGGGAGCAGCTGTATTATATAGCAGGAGTACAGTGCAGAGTTTTGCTGACAGTGACCACCAGTATACGTTGTCTGCCTGAAAAACACTCTCATATCTGTGCTCAGTGTGCTGCTTTATTGTGGGGACTGGGGACCACCAGTATAATATTATATAGGAGGAGTACAGTGCAGAGTTTTGCTGACCAGTGACCACCAGTATATAATATATAGCATTACGGTACAGTAGGCCACTGCTCTACCTACCTCTGTGTCGTCATTAAGTATACTATCCATCTACATTCTATACCTGTGGTGCATTTTAGTTTTGCAGTTTGCTGACACAGTGACCACCAGTATACTATATATAGCAGTACGGAAGGCCACTGCTGTACCTACCTCTGTGTCGTCATTAAGTATACTATCCATCAGACTTCCGGTTCCGGCATGGGAGAGTGAGCAGCCTCCCCTGACAGCTCCGTACCTCAACTCATCTGCTATAGCCGTAGCCCTGTTTACTAAGGGAAGACACCGCTCCCGGTCCCCGCGCAGAACAGAGGGGACGATGGATAAGTTTTTAAGTGCATCACCCGCTTCGAAGACATCCCCGCAGCCGCAACCGCCGAGACAAGAGAAGCGCCGGGGAGATCACAATATGGCGCCGAGCGGCGATAACACGCCGGGGATGCCGGTGCACAAGAAATCTATTGTGGAGCCTGCACTGGATTCTTCTCTGGCTACAGAATGTTCAGGTAGTCTTTCCTCGTCATACGAAGATATGGTTCTTGCTATTAAGTCCACTATGACACCTTTATTGCAAAAGGCAGTTAAAGATATTACGTCACAGCTGCAAGATTTATCCAGCCGTGTTTCAGACACAGAAAGGCACCTAGGTGAAACTATGGATGATGTCACTATTTTGCAGAAATCTGTTAGGGCTCTGGAAATTGATAATAAACGCTTAGCAGAGAAGCTTGATAGTTTTGAAAACAGAGCCAGAAGAAAAAACCTCAGAATTACAGGTCTCCCTGAATCACTTAAGGGAGTCCCTTTGGAGCAATTTATCCATACTACTCTTCCTAAGTTGTTGCATGTGGAAACAGCATGCGCTGATATTTCCATAGAACGTGCTCATAGAATTGGAGATATTGCGAAAGCTACATCACAGAAACCGAGAGTAGTTGTTTTCAAGACCTTAAATTTTCTGCATAAACAAGTTATATGGAAAGCATCTCGTAAACTTCACCCTATTCAATGGGAAGGACATAGCATTCGGATTTATCAAGACTTTTCGGTGGAACTCTCCAGATTGAGACGTTCCTTTTCTGATGTTTGCACTACCCTAGTTCGGGCAAATAGGAAATTCATCATGTTTTTCCCTGCGCGACTCCGTATATTTACAGGCACATCATATTCTGATTTTACAACCCCAGAAGATGCGGCTGCATTTTTAAAGGAGGAATCCTCTACGAAAGAAGATGGTGATATCGCTGATGATGTGGTTGACTGATATCGGGACTACCCGGAGTACCTATGTTGATACACATATATAAGTGGTATAATCTTTTTTTTTTGGTTAAAGGGTGCTGTATTATATACTAAATAGTTATGACACCTTCAACGGAATTCGGCCATAGTATTTTTGCATCCTTGCTTTTTATTAAAATTATAGATTTTAGGCTATTCGTAATTAATACCATTTGTTTACGGTATAATGAGGGAGCGGAGCTGTGCCGTTTTGTATTTCTTTGTTGAATTAATATGTTATTATGCTTACTGTTTGTGACCTTAGTGTCACAGATGGTAGAAACTTGCTGGAAGTCTAGTTTAGTTAAGCTTAGTACTGCTCATAGTATTCGGTTGTATATGTTTGTCTATTTTATATTTATTTTTCCCTTATGTGTTTTCCTTCCCCCTTTATCCTATTCTTGCCGATTTAAACAGTATCAGATTACTTTCGGACTTGTATGTGATAATGTCTCTTAGGATAGGTTCACTCAACATTAGAGGTATCCACACACCTGCAAAAAGACGTAGACTTCTTATATATCTCAATAAGTTATCTATTGATTTGATATGCCTTCAGGAAACCCATTTAAAAAACCCGGAAGCGAATAAATTAAAAATGTTAGGTTGGGATCTATTAGCTATAGCCTCTTATAATACTAAATCACGAGGTGTAATTGTTTTAGGGAAAAAATCACTGAATAGCCAAGTTTTATCTGTCTATCCTGATCCGGAAGGCAGATTTGTGGTGCTCACTGTAGAAATACAGGGAATTATATTCTCTATATGTAATGTGTATGCCCCAAATCAATATAGTAAATCTTTTTTTACTTCATTATTAGCTAAACTTCATACCTATGATCCAGCTTCTTTAATTGTTTGTGGAGATTTTAATTTAATATCATCCTCTTTTCTTGACCGTTCCCCAGCACCAAAGTCTCCGATTGTTCTTCCAAAAATAGAGGTCCCATTTTTTGTTAAAACTCTCAACCTAGTTGATACATGGCGGGCAGTTTACCCGATCGAGAGGGAGTTTACATGTCTCTCCATGACTCATAATACCTGCTCTAGGATTGATTATGTTTTCACTGCGGAACCTTTATTTACAAAAATTTCTTCTGTAACTATCGAGCCTCCTATATTGTCAGATCATGGTATGGTATGGATTACCTTGGATTTGGGGAAACCTGCTGATAATAAAACTCTGTGGAAATTCCCAGTGCATCTTGTTAAGGCTAGGGGTTTTAAGGTATTTTTAGAAACTACATGGAAAGAATATCAATCACATAATTCTGACTGTGCTATATCCAATCCTTCAAATTTTTGGATGGCAGCAAAAGCTGTGTTACGTGGTGAATTAATAGAATATTCTTCCCGAATTAATAGGCGGCGGAGTGCTTCCTACTTGGATCTACAGGATAAACTTACTAATGCTTTTCAATTATTTAAACAGGCCCCATCCTTGGAGAATAAGAATCGCTATAATGTAGCTAAGACCCATTTTTTAGAGCTTTTACAAACAAGTGGCGATAAATATTACTTTAATGTAAACTCTAAATATTACAAGTTTGGTAATAAGAACGGTAGGCTTCTTACAAATCTATTTCATGGATCTCGGAAGCGAACGGTGATTAGGCCCTTATTGAAATCAGATGGTACTTTTACTGATTCTGATTCTCACATAATTGATGTAATGAAAGCGTTTTATAAAGATCTTTATTCAGTACCTATATGCCCTATAAGTGTTTCTACTGTTCCTAACATCTCGGAAACCACCCCCTCTACTTCTGCTTCTCTTTCTTCTACTTCCTTTCCTCCCTCTACTTATTGGGAATTGCTTCAACTTCCTCATCTGCCGGATTCCTTTTTTCCTGTTTTGATGGCTCCTGTAACCCCTTTAGAGGTTATAGGGGTCATCAAACGGTTGAAATTGTTTAAGACACCAGGCCCCGATGGGTTTTCTAATGAATTTTTTCGCATTTTATCTAAACATATTGCTGATCCATTAGCTGCGTTGTTTAATGGGATTATGGATGGGGGAGCCCTCCCTGCTCACTTCTCGGATGCCATCATTAAAGTTTTACCGAAAGAGGGACGTGATCTTAATTTGCCAGGGTCCTATAGACCAATTTCGCTACTAAATACTGATTATAAAATTTTTACCAAATTGTTAGCGGAAAGATTGAAACCTATTCTTCCGGTTTTGATCCATAAGGATCAAACCGGTTTTATAACAGGAAGGCATTCGGTGGTGAATGTGCGGAGGGTTCTCACATCTATGTTTCATGTAACATCTAATCCCACCCTGAGATCTGCCCCACATATGATAGTAACATTAGATGCAGAAAAGGCGTTCGACTTAGTATTATGGCCCCATTTATTTCGTACGTTAGAAAAATTTGCTTTTCCTTCCTATTTTATTAATATCCTTCGTACTTTATATTCTTCCCCACAGTCACAAATAGCATGTAATGGGCTTTTATCATCTGCTTTTACACTAGAGAGAGGGACTCGTCAAGGATGCCCTTTATCCCCTCTCCTTTTCGCTATTGCTATAGAACCCCTTGCTGTAGCTGTACGTACTTCTCCTTTGATTCATGGGATTAAAATTAGGGGGGAGGAATTGAAGATAGGATTGTTCGCGGATGATACGCTTTTATTTTTCTCTGAACCTAAACAATCTTTACCTTCTTTGCTTTATTTACTTGATTCATTCGGGGTGGTTTCTGGATATAAAATCAATAGATCCAAGTCGGAGGTATTATTGCTGGGAAGTTTTAGTCCAGAGTTCCTGAAATCTATACAAATGCCATTTTCTATAGCTCCATCTGGGTTTAAATATTTAGGGGTCCATATATGTCCAGATTTGACCCAATTATATTCGGCAAATTTCTCTACAACAATTACCAAAATTGCTACCAAACTTGAGTCATGGAGAGACTTACCTCTCTCTCTTTTGGGACGGTTAGCTATAATTCGGTCTATTATTTTTCCAAATTTTTTTTATTATATGCAACAATTACAGATTGCCATACGTAAATCAGATATTAAGAGATTGGATACATTATTTTCTAATTTTATTTGGCAGCATAAACGCCCGAGAATATCACGAGCAAAACTTATTACCTCTAAGAGCAAAGGCGGATTGGGATACCCGGATTTGGAAGCATATTCCCAAGCAGTGTTCTTCCGTTATATAAGTGCCTGGATACTTAATAAAGACCAATATATAGATTTAGCATTAGATTTAGCAGTTTTTTCCCCTTATTCTCCTAGTGCCCTATTACAAACTAAATGGCTTTCTATCCCACTTAATATTAGAAACCATATTTTGTTCGCAGATACATATAAAGCCTGGATTGGGCTAAATAAAAGATGTGGGTCCAATCCTTTTGTTACTCCTTTTATCCCTTTGTGGGGTAACCCATCATTTCCCCCATCGCTTTCGAATTCATTGTTTGATGTTTGGAAAACAAAAGGATTGGATTTATCGTGCAAAGTTTTTGACCCGGGTGGCTCTTTACTTACCTTCCAAGAGTTATGTCTTAAATTTTCTCTACTGAGCTCACATAGGTTTATGTACTTCCAAATGCGGCATTTCTTATTGTCTATTAAGGCACCTAAACCTCTTAGTGGGACCTGAAAGGTCACTGTGGCTCAGATTAAATCTATTGACACAATGTTGTATTTTCTTTTTGAAAAAGACTACAGAGTGAAATACTTATACAATGTTATAATCAGTTCTGTGGAGCATGTACACTGGCAGGAGTTAGTCCGGAAATGGACACGGGATATTTCGTTGTTAGTGGATTTTCAAGATTTAACTGAGTTGTATTCTTACTCACTTAAGGTATTACAATCAGCCTATTTACAAGAAGTCCATATCCGAACACTTCATAGGGCGTACATTACTCCATATCAAAGAAGGTATATGGTTAAAAACGAGCTGGGACATTGTATAAAATGTAGAACTGTAGTTGCAGATTTTTACCATTGTATCTGGGACTGTTTCAAATTGCGCAAGTTTTGGTACAAGATAATGAATTTTATTAACAAAATGTTTGATCTTGATTTACAACTTGACCCTATGGCTTGTTTAGGGTTCAGTTTTAAAAACTGGAATTTAGCAGGGAAAAAAAGACATATTCTTCCATTATTGATTACAACGCTTGTGGTATGTAAAAAATGTATATTATGCCATTGGATCAAGAAGTCAGTACCTAGTCTTATGGAAGTCAAACAAAAGCTACTTCAGATATTATATTATGAGCGGAAATATGCGGATGTTGATCTACTCTTGGGGACTCAAAGGTTTTATTGTAAATGGGCTCCATTTGTTAGTACTCTGGATAGAGAAACTCGATTACATATATATAACTCTTTTGAAAATTTTACTATTGATATGCATACGGTATCCTCTACTATGTGACTTTTAAAATAGGTGTACTCTGAGAGACATTTGTTTCATGCTTTTTTGTTTATTTTATTTTAATAAGTAAGATACTGTGTTAAGATAGTTGACGCATATTATCTGATTTGTCTTTCCTATTCCCCTCTTTCCTTACCTCCCTCCCATGACTTTGTCTTTGTCCCCCCTTTATTTGTGAATTTTTATTTCTATATAAGTATCCCTGTATCACTATACACTGGTATATAACAGTAACAATGTGTGGATATACATTGGCGATTGCATTTGTGATATCTTGGATTAATGTTTTATTGTAAAGCATTTTTCTTCTTTTTCTGTATGTGAAAAAAAATTCTTAATAAATACATTTAAAAAAAAAAAGTATACTATCCATCTACATTCTATACCTGTGGTGCATTTTAGTTTTGCAGTTTGCGGACACAGTGACCACCAGTATACTATATATAGCAGTACGGAAGGCCACTGCTGTACCTACCTCTGTGTCGTCATTAAGTATACTATCCATCTACATTCTATACCTGTGGTGCATTTTAGTTTTGCAGTTTGCTGACACAGTGACCACCAGTATACTATATATAGCAGTACGGAAGGCCACTGCTGTACCTACCTCTGTGTCGTCATTAAGTATACTATCCATCTACATTCTATACCTGTGGTGCATTTTAGTTTTGCAGTTTGCTGACACAGTGACCACCAGTATACTATATATAGCAGTACGGAAGGCCACTGCTGTACCTACCTCTGTGTCGTCATTAAGTATACTATTCATCTACATTCTATACCTGTGGTGCATTTTAGTTTCTTTTTCATCCACTAGGGGTCACTGGAGTACTCTTGGGATATGGACGGTTCCACTGGAACTAAGCACTGAACAGTTAAACTTTGACTATATCTCCCCTCCATATCCCAGAGTACCTCAGTGTTTTTTCGGTGCTCACAGAGCAACTAGGCTTGTGGAAGTGGATCCACAATTATTGATTTTTTCTTTGATTATTTTTTGAAAACATCCCTTTCCCCCTTCCAAGAAGGCGAGGGTTTGGGATAGTGAAAGCTGCTGTTGCAGCTGTGGGTGTCGGACCTCTCTAAAAAGAGCTCCCTCACTTCCACGTGCAGGACACCTGCAGTAAAAGGCTGACAGTGCTTACAGAGAAGCCCCGTCATTGCCCTCACCACAGGGTCCAGGTATGTTGTTTGGGGCGGTCAGCTCATGCTGCCGCCCCGCTGTGTGGGATTACTGTGTGTGTATTTGTGCCGCGCCGCTGCCCGCAGCCGCCCACCGCCGCTTCCAGCGCCGCTGTGTTAATGTCTCTTCCGCTGCGCTGAGCCACGCTGGTCTTTGGAGGCCGCTCCACGCGGCATATCGTCTGCTCCGATGCACTTCCGGAGGGCGCACAAGGCCGGTCTCCGTGTACAGAGTAGCGGTACACGGAGCACGGGGGAGAGGGGGAGGCACACTTCTTTGAAAGTATGTATGACCTAACACAGAGCCAGCAGCGCTGTATAGATAAGTAACAGGAATATATGCATTTAAGTATAATCTGCTACATAGATTAATGTTTGCACTTTGTGATATTCTGTGAGCATGGGGACATATATAAACCATGCTTCCTGTTTTTCCTGTTTCTTTTCAGAATTTCCTGTATACATCTCTCCACCATTGAAGGCGCTGGGGTGTTAGGGGGATTTTGGGATCAGACATATTACTGGCACATTTGGCCAGAGATATAGAGACACCTTAGTGCTATTTACTGAGTCGCACAGGTTCTTTGTCTTTGTATTTGTATTGTTTTTTTGTTTTTTTTGGCATAATGAGTAAGACACCAGCAAAGTCCAAGAAGCAGGTTTACTGCAATGTCTGTAAGGGTGTATTACCTGATGGATTTACCACATGTAAAGTATGTGTTGTAAATTCTGAAACAAATACAATTCCTGCTCCGGTTTCAAATCCCATTTCAACCCCGGACCCGCCATGGGCTATATTAGCAGATGTTTTAGCTGGATTGCAATCAGAGTTGGCCGCCTCTCGGCAGGAGCGAGAGGCGGCAAGATCTGAATCTAGGGTGAGACCGCTAGAACTTCCTCAGGGGTCTCAGCCTTACCATAGGTCCAGATCTTCTTTGACTAAAGGGGATAAGTTTCATTTTTCCTATAAGCTACCGGCTGCTATGTTAATGTCTGATGATTCTTCGCCAGACCTCACTTTACAAGATATGGGTGAGGAGGGCGAAGTAGACCAGCAGTCAGAGGGTGACGATTTTGACAGGCCAGGTATTGATAATCTCATCAGAGCAGTGCGTCAGTCTCTGAATTTTACAGAAACTGAGGAGCCTCTGACAAATGATGAGGTCGTTTTTACTAAACGACAAAGAACTCCAGTTTGTGTTCCTGTGTCAGAATCTCTTAATAAAATGTTACTAGAAACAAGGAAGAATCCGGATAAACGGTTTTCTGTACCTCACAGAGTTAGGTCTAGCTATCCGTTTCCAGAGTCTATGACAGCTACATGGGAGAATCCGCCGTTGGTGGATTCATCTGTGTCTAAACTTACAAAGAAATTAACCATACCAGTACCAGCTGCAACTACACTCAAGGACCCTTCGGACCGTAAAATAGAGGTTATGCTGAAGTCCATGTATACAGCGGCAGGAGTGCTGCTTAGACCTGGGTTGAGTGGCATTTGGGTAACTAAAGCACTAATGGTATGGATAACAGAACTCAGATCTGCCTTAACTGATGATCATCATATACTTCTCGCTGATCAAATCTGGGAAGCGGCTGACTATTTATGTACAGCTTCTACTGACGTCTGTCAGCTTACTTCTCGCCTTTCTTCATCACTAGTCACAGCACGACGTGCGCTCTGGCTACGCTCTTGGCGAGCTGAGGCAGAGGTCAAAAAAGGAATAGAAGCATTACCTTATGAGGGCGAGAGGTTATTCGGTCCTGAATTGGACAAATGGATTTCTGAGGCCACGGGAGGAAAGTCGGTTTTCTTACCATTTCCTCCAACAGTGCCTAGAAAAAGATATTCTGGACCGGCGTTCAAATCTTTTACACCTCAGTCCTTTCGCGAGCATGGCAGGGGAACGGCCACACCAGGTAGACGAGGTCGGGGACGTAGTTTCCAATGAGCCAATACCACTCGTCAGGATACTAAAGTCACCGGTAAGCCAGTGGCATGACGGGCTCCCAGCCCATCTCGGATCTCCTATTGTAGGAGCATGTCTTCAGTCATTCCAGTTGGCGTGGCTTCAGACGTCCACAGATGGGTGGATCCGCAATCTAGTTTTAACAGGTTACAAAATAGAGTTCGACTGTCTCCCGCCAATGCGGTTTTTCAGGACAGGACTGCCTCGGTCGGACGACAAGAGGGCGATTCTGCAGACTGCCATTCAATTTTTGCTGGACGCAGCAGTTTTGGTTCCGGTCCCTGTGCACCAACAGGGTCAGGGTTATTATTCCAGTCTGTTTGTAGTACCGAAGCCGGATGGCTCGGTCAGGCCAATATTGAACTTAAAGGGCCTCAACCAGTACGTCACTTACTACAGATTCAAGATGGAATCTCTATGATCAGTAATTGCAGGTCTAGAGCCACAGGAGTTTATGATTGCGCTGGATCTCAAGGATGTGTACTTACACATTCCGATTTGGCCTCCTCATCAAAGGTTTTTGCGGTTTGCAATACGACAGAACCATTATCAGTTTCAGGCTCTACCGTTTGGCCTCTCGTCAGCACCTCGGGTATTCATCAAGGTGATGTCTGTGTTGATAGCTCATCTCAGATCTCTAGGAGTGATAATAGTTCCATACTTGGACGATCTGCTCATCAAAGCTCCGTCTCAACAAATACTCCTTCAACAGGCATTGCTGACATACAATGTTCTGGTTCACCACGATTGGATTGTCAACTTCAAGAAGTCACATCTAGTTCCGTCCCAACGACTTCAATTCCTAGGTATGATTCTCGATACGGTAGACCAAAGGATTTACCTACCCGAACAGAAAGTACGGGTCATTCGTCATCTGGTACAATTAGTGCTCAAGCCACGCACAGTCTCGGTTCATTTGTGCATTCGCCTCTTAGGCACAATGGTGGTGGCTTTCGAAGCATTTCAGTTCGGGAGATTTCACTCACGTCCTTTTCAACTGGATGTGCTCGCACAGTGGTCGGGCTCACACTTACAGATTCACCACAGGGTAAGGTTGTCTCCAAGGACCAGAGTGTCTCTACTCTGGTGGCTCAGGGTACAGAATCTAACCGCAGGGAAACAGTGCGGCACCTGGAATTGGATAATTCTCACGGCAGACGCAAATCTCAGAGGTTGGGGAGCTGTAGTTCAGAATCTTCAGCTCCAGGGTCTCTGGGCGGATCACGAAAGATTGCTGTCCATAAATGTCCTGGAACTCCGGGCAATTTACAATGCATTGCGACAGGCAGTGCACATCCTGCAGGCGCAGGCGGTTCAGGTGCAATCAGACAATGCGACGGCGGTCGCATAAATCAACAAACAAGGCGGAACGAGAAGCCGCATGGCAATGCGGGAAGTAGCTCGAATCCTCAATTGGGCAGAATACCACCAGGTCATATTGTCGGCAGTGTTCATTCCGGGAGTGGACAACTGGGAGGCGGATTATCTCAGTCGTCGGGATTTTCATCCAGGAGAATGGGCATTAAATACAGAAGTATTTCTCATGCTGGTCCAGAGGTGGGGTTACCCGCAGGTGGACTTGATCACCACAATCATCAAATGCCCCAGTATGTATCCAGAACGAGAGATCCAGAGGCAGTGGCGGTGGATGCTCTCACAGTCCGGTGGCCATACAGTCTAGTGTATCTGTTTCCACCGTTTCCGCTGCTCCCGCTATTGCTAAAACGGATCAAAAGAGAGTTCGTCACAGTCATACTAGTGGCGCCTCATTGGCCACGGAGAGCTTGGTTCTCGGATCTTCGCGGATTACTCGCAGACGATCCTTGGCCGCTCCCACTACGTCCGGACCTGTTACAACAGGGTCCGTTTCTTTACCCCGATTTAGCGCGGCTGCGTTTGACGGGGTGGCTGTTGAGACCGCCCTCTTAAGAAGAGAGGGCATTCCAGAATCAGTCATTCCAACCATGTTACGAGCTAGAAAGCCGGTTACGGCAGCTCATTATTACAGAATTTGGCGTGCCTATATAGGTTGGTGTGAAGCTCGCAAATTTCCGACATCTTCTTTCAAGTTATCCCGTCTTTTGTTATTTCTACAGATGGGGTTAGATGGAGGTCTACGTCTATCCACACTAAAAGTGCAGATATCTGATTTGTCAATTTACTTTCAAAGATGATTGGCTCTTTTGCCATCAGTACACACCTTTATGCAGGGTGTCCTTAGAGTACAGCCTCCATTCATTCCACCTACAGCGCCATGGGACTTGAATCTGGTTTTAGATTTCTTACAGTCTTTTCATTTTGAACCCTTACAACAAGTGGATATTAAATTTCTCACTTGGAAAACAATTTTTCTTCTAGCCTTGGCTTCGGCAAGGCGGGTTTCAGATTTGGGTGCCTTGTCATGCAAGCCGCCATATTTGGTGTTTCATGATGACAGAGCGGAACTTCGGACGAATTCCGCTTTCTTACCAAAGGTAGTCTCATCTTTTCACATCAACCAACCAATAGTAGTTCCTGTGTTATCAGGACATTCTGAAACTCTGGATGTGGTACGCGCTTTACGCGTTTGTGTCTCGAACGTCCACGGTTCGTAAGACGGATACGTTGTTTGTTCTCTATGATGCTGCCAAGAGGGGTTGGCCAGCCTCTAAGCAGACCTTATCCAGATGGATAAAACTGACCATACGTCAGGCTTATCTTCAGGCTAGGTTACAGCCGCCTACTTCGGTAACAGCTCATTCCACACGTTCTGTGGGAACTTCATGGGCAGCTGGTCGGGGAGTTTCTACGACACAGCTTTGCCGGGCGGCTACATGGTCGTCAGTGCACACATTTGTGCGCTTTTATAAGTTTGATACTTTTGCGGCATCAGCATCTAGCTTTGGCCGTTTAGTGTTACAGGTGCCAAATAGCTCTCCCGCCCACGGGGGAACCTTTGGTACGTCCCAAGAGTACTCCAGTGACCCCTAGTGGATGAAAAAGAAAATAGGATTTTGGTACTTACCAGATAAATCCTTTTCTTTGAATCCATAGGGGGCACTGGACGCCCACCCAGAGCAGTTGTTACCTGGTTGTGGTAAGTGCAGGGAATATTATGGTAACACACTCTTACCGACTGTTTCAAATTAGAAATTCTGTCGGGTTGGTGTCAACTGTTAGTTGTCATTTTTTGTTTGTGTCAACTTTATTGTTGTCCATTTTTTTTTTTGTTATATGTATGTCTCCATTGTCAACCTCTATAGCTCCAGTTCGGCTCAGTAAAAAAACACTGAGGTACTCTGGGATATGGAGGGGAGATATAGTCAAAGTTTAACTGTTCAGTGCCTAGTTCCAGTGGAACCGTCCATATCCCAAGAGTACTCCAGTGCCCCCTATGGATTCAAAGAAAAGGATTTATCTGGTAAGTACCAAAATCCTATTTTTGCAGATTGCTGACAGTGACCACCAGTATATATAGCAGTACGGTACGGAAGGCCACTGCTCTACCTACCTCTGTGTCGTCAAGTATACTATCCATCCATACCTGTGGTGCATTTCAGTTGTGCGCAGTATATATAGTAGTAGGCCATTGCTATTGATACTGGCATATAATTCCACACATTAAAAAATGGATAACAAAAATGTGGAGGTTAAAATAGGGAAAGATCAAGATCCACTTCCACCTCGTTCTGAAGCTGCTGCCACTAGTCATGGCAGAGACGATGAAATGCCATCAACGTTGTCTGCCAAGGCCGATGCCCAATGTCATAGTAGAGAGCATGTAAAATCAAAAAAACAAAAGTTCAGTAAAATGACCCAAAAATCACAATTAAAAGCGTCTGAGGAGAAGCGTAAACTTGCCAATATGCCATTTACGACACGGAGTGGCAAGGAACGGCTGAGGCCCTGGCCTATGTTCATGGCTAGTGGTTCAGCTTCACATGAGGATGGAAGCACTCATCCTCTCGCTAGAAAAATGAAAAGACTTAAGCTGGCAAAAGCACAGCAAAGAACTGTGCGTTCTTCTAAATCACAAATACCCAAGGAGAGTCCAATTGTGTCGGTTGCGATGCCTGACCTTCCCAACACTGGATGGGAAGAGCTTGCGCTTTCCACCATTTGCACGCCCCCTGCAAGTGCTGGAAGGAGCACCCGCAGTCCAGTTCCTGATAGTCAAATTGAAGATGTCACTGTTGAAGTACACCAGGATGAGGATATGGGTGTTGCTGGCGCTGGGGAGGAAATTGACAAGGAGGATTCTGATGGTGAGGTGGTTTGTTTAAGTCAGGCACCCGGGGAGACACCTCTTGTCCGTGGGAAGAATATGGCCATTGACATGCCTGGTCAAAATACAAAAAAAAAAATCAGCTCTTCGGTGTGGAATTATTTCAACACAAATGCGGACAACAGGTGTAAAGCCGTGTGTTGCCTTTGTCAAGCTGTAATAAGTAGGGGTAAGGACGTTAACCACCTCGGAACATCTTCCCTTATACGTCACCTGCAGCGCATTCATCATAAGTCAGTGACAAGTTCAAAAACTTTGGGTGACAGCGGAAGCAGTCAACTGACCACTAAATCCCTTCCTCTTGTAACCAAGCTCCTGCAAACCACACCACCAACTCCCTCAGTGTCAATTTCCTCCTTACCCAGGAAAGCCAATAGTCCTGCAGGCCATGTCACTGGCAAGTCTGACGAGTCCTCTCCTGCCTGGGATTCCTCTGATGCATCCTTGAGTGTAACGCCTACTGCTGCTGGCGCTGCTGTTGTAGCTGCTGGGAGTCGATCGTCATCCCAGAGGGGAAGTCGGAAGACCACTTGTACTACTTCCAGTAAGTAATTGACTGTCCAACAGTCCTTTGCGAGGAAGATGAAATATCACAGCAGTCATCCTGCTGCAAAGCAGATAACTCAGGCCTTGGCAGCCTGGGCGGTGAGAAACGTGGTTCCGGTATCCACCGTTAATTCAGAGCCAACTAGAGACTTCATTGAGGTACTGTGTCCCCGGTACCAAATACCATCTAGGTTCCATTTCTCTAGGCAGGCGATACCGAAAATGTACACAGACCTCAGAAAAAGAGTCACCAGTGTCCTAAAAAATGCAGTTGTACCCAATGTCCACTTAACCACGGACATGTGGACAAGTGGAGCAGGGCAGACTCAGGACTATATGACTGTGACAGCCCACTGGGTAGATGTATTGCCTCCCGCAGCAAGAACAGCAGCGGCGGCACCAGTAGCAGCATCTCGCAAACGCCAACTCGTTCCTAGGCAGGCTATGCTTTATATCACCGCTTTCCAGAATAGGCACGCAGCTGACAACCTCTTACGGAAACTGAGGAAGATCATCGCAGAATGGCTTACCCCAATTGGACTCTCCTGGGGATTTGTGGTTCGGACAACGCCAGCAATATTGTGCGTGCATTACATCTGGGCAAATTCCAGAACGTCCCATGTTTTGCACATACATTGAATTTGGTGGTGCAGAATTATTTAAAAAACGACAGGGGCGTGCAAGAGATGCTGTCGGTGGCCCAAAGAATTGCGGGCCACTTTCGGCATTCAGCCACCGCGTACAGGAGACTGGAGCACCACCAAACATTCCTGAACCTGCCCTGCCATCATCTGAAGCAAGAGGTGGTAACGAGGTGGAATTCAACCCTCTATATGCTTCAGAGGATGGAGGAGCAGCAAAAGGCCATTCAAGCCTATACATCTGAGTCATTCACACTGAGGAAGCCGCCGAGGTTGGAAGGCGGGGAAACGCGTCTGTGTTTTTTCTCCCACTGACAGGATCGAGTGCTGCATACCTACTAGCCGGCCGGCTGATAATTGACCCATTGCTAACAGTGATCAGAGGAGGAGAAGTGTACGTATACTCCGGATAAGGCTGAGGCTACACAAACAGCCGGGAGGGACATCATCCGAAGTGAGTTGTTCCATGAACTCCAGACAAGGCTGAAAGTGAGAGCAATAGCCAGGAGGACGAATATCTGACCCTGCTGGGAGTCGTGACAGGTTTCCTCACTAAGTACCATCACGCTGTGACTTGGATTTGTGCATAAGAGCTCGGAATTATCCACAAACATATTGCATGGCCATGCAGGAATACATGTAACTATTGCATGTGACATTTAAATTGTTTGATAACAAGACATTCAACTGCAGTATATAAATCACAGACAAATACCAAATATATAGGAAAGGGTCGCAGAAGTGCACTTCTAATTGATTACATGGTATATGTTCACTAGACAGCAAGTGTGTTACCAGTGGAGGTAATACAAAGTATCACCTGAAGTACATTTAATATAGATTTGATGGGAATATACATTGTGGTTTTTTAAGGTTATTTTTATAGAGATTCTTAAATATATGTAATTTATGCATACTGGCCGGTATGAATTTGTGTTTTAATATATAATAATCATATAATAAAATCTACGAACAGATTCAATTTGCGCTTCCTATTGTCTTTTTCTATTTTTGCAGAAGAAGCTGGAGACATTGAAGGAGGAGCTTAAACAGAGCGATTCCGCTAGGCATGTGGGACTTGTGGATGGAGCCCTTAATTCGCTTAACCAGGATTCACGGGTGGTCAATCTGTTGAAATAAGAGCACTACATTTTGGCCACCGTGCTCGATCCTAGATTTCAAACCTACGTTGTATCTCTCTTTCCGGCAGACACAAGTCTGCAGAGGTTCAAAGACCTGCTGGTGAGAAAATTGTCAAGTCAAGCGGAACGTGACCCGTCAACATCTCCTCCTTCACATTCTCCCGCAACTGGGGGTGCGAGGAAAAGGCTAAGAATTCCGAGCCCACCCGCTGGCGGTGATGCAGGGCAGTCTGGAGCGAGTGCTGACATCTGGTCCGGACTGATGGACCTGCCAACGATTACTGACATGTCGTCTACTGTCACTTCATATGATTCTCTCACCATTGAAAGAATGGTGGAGGATTATATGAGTGACCGCATCCAAGTAGGCATGTCAGACAGTCCGTACGTATACTGGCAGGAAAAAGAGGCAATTTGGAGGCCCTTGCACAAACTGGCTTTATTCTACCTAAGTTGCCCTCCCTCCAGTGTGTACTCCGAAAGAGTGTTTAGTGCAGCCGCTCACCTTGTCAGCAATCGGCGTACGAGGTTACTTCCAGAAAATGTGGAGAAGATGATGTTCATCAAAATGAATTATAATCAATTCCTCCGTGGAGACATTCACCAGCAGCAATTGCCTCCACAAAGTACACAGGGACCTGAGATGGTGGATTACAGTGGGGACGAATTAATAATCTGTGAGGAGGGGGATGTACACAGTGAAAGGGGTGAGGAATCGGAGGATGATGATGAGGTTGACATCTTGCCTCTGTAGAGCCAGTTTGTGCAAGGAGAGATTGATTGCTTCTTTTTTTGGTGGGGGCCCAAACCAACCAGTCATTTCAGTCACAGTCGTGTGGCAGACCCTGTCGCTGAAATGATGGGTTCGTTAAAGTGTGCATGTCCTGTTTATACAACATAAGGGTGGGTGGGAGGGCCCAAGGACAATTCCATCTTGAATTTTTTTTTTTGAATCATTTTTGAAGTGCCATCCTGCCTGACACTGCAGTGCCACTCCTAGATGGGCCAGGTGTTTGTGTCGGCCACTTGTGTCGCTTAGCTTAGTCACATAGCGACCTTGGTGCGCCTCTTTTTTTCTTTGCATCATGTGCTGTTTGGGGACTATTTTTTTGAAGGGCCATCCTGCCTGACACTGCAGTGCCACTCCTAGATGGGCCAGGTGTTTGTGTCGGCCACTTGTGTCGCTTAGCTTAGTCACACAGCGACCTTGGTGCGCCTCTTTTTTTCTTTGCATCATGTGCTGTTTGGGGACAAATTTTTTGAAGTGCCATCCTGCCTGACACTGCAGTGCCACTCCTAGATGGGCCAGGTGTTTGTGTCAGCCACTTGCGTCGCTTAGCTTAGTCACACAGCGACCTTGGTGCGCCTCTTTTTTTCTTTGCATCATGTGCTGTTTGGGGACAATTTTTTTGAAGTGCCATCCTGCCTGACACTGCAGTGCCACTCCTAGATGGGCCAGGTGTTTGTGTCGGCCACTTGTGTCGCTTAGCTTAGTCACACAGCGACCTTGGTGCGCCTCTTTTTTTCTTTGCATCATGTGCTGTTTGGGGACAATTTTTTTGAAGTGCCATCCTGCCTGACACTGCAGTGCCACTCCTAGATGGGCCAGGTGTTTGTGTCGGCCACTTGTGTCGCTTAGCTTAGCCATCCAGCGACCTCGGTGCAAATTTTAGGACTAAAAATAATATTGTGAGGTGTTCAGAATAGACTGGAAATGAGTGGAAATTATGGTTATTGAGGTTAATAAAACTATGGGATCAAAATGACCCCCAAATTCTATGATTTAAGCTGTTTTTTAGGGGTTTTTTGTAAAAAAACACCCGAATCTGACAAAAAAATTTCGGTGAGGTTTTGCCAAAACGCGTCCGAATCCAAAACACGGCCGCGGAACCGAATCCAAAACCAAAACACAAAACCCGAAAAATGTCCGGTGCACATCACTAGTAGGTTAATTGACTCCCAACACAAATTGATCCTGGCCACAGAATAGTACCAATTCACATTACACCGCACAGTAGTGTCCATTATTCACAGTACATCACACAGTAGTACTCTTTATACAAGATATGCCACCCAGTAGAGCCCCTTATACACATTACATCACACAGTAGAGCCCCTTATTCATGTTACACTATGGTTAGGCACCTTATACACATTACACCATGGTAGAGCCGCTACGGTCGCAGCTGTGTTTAACTATTTACTTGTTTAATTCAAATAAATTAAAAACACTATATAATGTATGCCCCAACTTACCTGACCTCACCCCCCAATTTCTCAATAAAAATAAAGTCACAAATGTGACCCCCCTCAGGCCTTATAACCCCCCAATCTCTGAATGAAAAAAATACCCCAAAACTGCCCCCTCCCCCCGATCTGATAATCTCTCAATGCCTCAATGAAAATAAATGCCCCAAATGTGACCCCCCACTGACCTGAAACCCCCCAAACTCTCAATGAAAATAATGTACCACTATTGCCCCCCCCCCGCTTTGATTATCCCAATGCCTCAATGAAAATAATACCCTTGAACTGCCATCCCAGACCTGATAAACCCACTATGCTTCAATGAAAATAATGTCCCAGAATTGCCTGAGGGGCAGAGAGCTGTACCGCAGCAGCTAGAGGAGCCTGAGGGGCTGAGAGAGGTGCTGCAGAAGCCTAAGGGGCAGGGAGAGGTGCTGCAGCAGCCTGAGAGACAGACTGAGGTGCTGCAGCTTCTAATGCAGAGAGAAAGATACTGCAGCAGCTGACATAGAAAGAGGCGCTACAGCAGCTGGGGCAGAGATAGGTTCTGCAGAAGCCGAGGCAGAAAGAGGTGCTCCAGAAGCTAGGGAAAAGAGAGCTGCTGCAGTATCTGCACTAGATACATGTGCTGTAGCAGCTGTGCAGGACAGAGAGAGGTGCTGCAGCAGCGGGGTCAGAGAGTGGTGTAGCAGAACAGAAGTAACCCTGCTGTACAGCTACAAGCAGACAGTCAGACATATAAAGAGGGCGAGCAGAGCTCCGGGGTGTGCGGTCTGTCAGTGTCTCCTGCTGTCGCCTCTGGCCTGCCCTTTCCCCTACCTAGTCTCTGAGTCCAAGTCAGTATGTGCCCCCTGTGTTCTCCTCTGCGGCTTCCAGTACAGTGGCCCGCGGGAAGGGGGTGGTGGGCAGCGGCACACCCTCTAACTTTTTCAGCACCCAGAGCTCGCGCTACACCAGAATTACCCTCACTACACCCCTGCCTGTGAGTGTGGTAATATCTGTAAGTGTCAGTCAAGCTGCTGGGGAGGTGGATGTGCTGTGGGGAAGTAACTGACATGTAATGTGGAGACAATGTATTAGAAATTGATGGGGGGAGCACCTTTGACTGTTTTGCCTGGTATAAACTTATTCCACTGGTAAGGAGAAATACTACTATAGGCATTATGTGTAAGGAGCACTACTACTGTGGGCATTATGTTTACAAGGGACACTACAACTGTGGGAATTATGTGTATAAGAGGCACTATTACTGTGGTCATAATGTGTATAAGGTACTGTCAGCATTATGTGTAAGGGCACTACTAATATAGGCATTATGTGTAAGGGGCACTACTACTGTGTGATTTTGTGTATAAGGGGCACTCCTGTGGGCATTGTGTGTAAGAAGCACTACTACTGTAGGCATTATGTGTAACAGGCACTACTACTGTGGGCATTATGTGTATAAGTGGCATTACTACTGTGGGTATTTTGTGTGCAAGGGGCACTACTACTCTTGGCATTATGTTTAAGGGCACCACTACTGTGGGCATTATGTGTGAGGGGCACTACTACTGTGGAAACTATGTGTATAATGGGCACTACTGTGTGGTATAACATATATAAGGGCAGGGCTGGCAGAACCTGCTCATCAAAGGTATGCAAAGCAGGGAGGCGCCGGCCTGTAGAGGCACCCTCTCTGCTCTGCTACCCTGCTGGGACGTGCAGTGCTGCCAGCTGCTGCTGCTCATTTCAAACTATATGACAGGCAGTGGTGCTGGTGAACCGTGCAGCGCCGCTCTATTCTCCAGTCCTCACTCCTTCTCCGTTCCACACGTCAGCTTTTTCAAACCATAGCTGGATCCGCAGGAGAAGCTTTTTTTTGGACGGATAGCAGCAGTACCACCACCATGTTGAAGGGGGAGCATGCAGCATGGCTGTAGGGAGGCAGAAAGTCACCAGGCACTAGGACCCTTCGGTTTGCTGCAGCCAGAGCTGACCCTACGCATAGACAAACTAGGTAAATGCCTAGGCCTAGGGCATTTGGAATGCCTAAGGACACAAGCAGCTTCTGCTGATTAAAATTATATGCAGCATGCCTATATTCTGTGTGTGACTGCGGCTCTATCTGCATATGAAATGCATTACTAATGTGCGGCACAATATGTATAAGGTATACTACAGTACTTGGTGGCGAAACGTATAGAAAGGGCACTGCTGTGTGGTCTAATGTGAAAAAAGAGCAATATGATGTGGTGTAATGTGAATAAGGGGCATTACTGTGAGTAGTATTGTGGCACTACTGTGTAATGTAACGTGAATAAGAGACATTGGGGGTCATTCCGAGTTGATCGCTCGCTAGCTGTTTTTAGCAGCCGTGCAAACGCTTTGCCGCTGCCCACTGGGAGTTTATTTTAGCTTAGCAGAAGTGCAAACGTTTTTATTGCAGAGCGCCTGCAAAAAAAATTCGTGTAGTTTCAGTGTAGCTCAAAACCTAGTCAGCGCTTGCGATCACTTTAGACTACTTAGTTCCGTATTTGACGTCACACACCCGCCCAGCCACACCTGCGTTTTTCCGAACACTCCCTGAAAACGGTCAGTTGCCACCCAGAAACGGCCACTTCATGTCAATCACTCTGCGACAACCAGTGCAACTGAAATGCATCGCTAGAGCCTGTGAAAAACGGCATAGTTCGTTGTGCCCGTACGTCGCGCGTGCACATTGCGCTGCATACGCATGCGCAGAACTGATGTTTTTTAGCCTGATCGCTGCGTGCGAACAAATGCAGCTAGCGATCAACTCGGAATGACCACTATTATATTGCATGATATGATGTGAATAAAGTTGCAGTACTGTGTGGCGTAATTTCAACTGGGTGTATTATTGTGTGACCATGCCTCTTCCCAGCAAGAACACGCACTGTTTTGGGCTGCACACTGAATGTGTGCACTGTTTCTATTTAAAATATAGGGGGTAGGAGCACCAAAATGAGGACTGCTATGGGTGAGGGGTGATGGTGCTGGGAAAGGGGCACAGGGTCAGAGGCGGAACTGATGGCCCCTATGAGCATGTACTCCTGCCCAGGCCGGCAGCATTGGTGAGAGTACCCAGGTAAAAGACAATAGGCTGCCATCTCATGTGGTGGCGCGGGGAGCGACAACCTGCACCACCTAAACTCCGGTGCCTGAGGGATGTGACATCCTAGCACCCCCTAATTAAGGCCCTGCCTTCTGTCCCCCCATGTATATGTCACCCTGTGTATGTCCCTCTGCCATGCCCCTAGTAGTGAGACCATGCCCCTTTTTTGGTACCTAGTACCACTAATGTTGAATTGAATCTACTGTCCCTTTCTTGAATGGACCTGAAAGTGATGTCTAGTGAGGGCGGAAGTGTGATTCTATAAAATAACTCTGTTTTTTTAAAGTTTTTTTCTTGTTATTTGACTTCCAACAGTACAAAGTTGTACCCTCATGGGCTCACTTTGCTCGCCATGGTTCGGGCACTGTGACTCGCTCCGCTTCACTCACCATAGGTTACTGTTCCCAGTAGATGATGACATAGCCTAGCGCCTGACAGGAAAGGTCCTCTCGGCGAAGGGGATCTAGCAGCTATCCTGTCCTATGGGGTGGGAACACCCCAAATGGAACATGGTCATGCTCTTCTTCACCTATGTCCTGATTTGGGATTTCATGTTTTACATTGGCACAAGCGTCGAAGCACTGTGCATGAGTCCAGATAGTTACCGCTGGCGACGCAGATCAGAATTGCATGGACAAAAGGCACAGCCGCTAATGTGTCCACCTCCAAGGGCTGATGTTAATAGATAAGCACTTGATGTTTGCAAAAGCTGAGAACTTCAGTTAAAACTATGTATATCCTGCCAAAATAATAAGTAATATAGAAAATAGCAGCGCTAAATGATATTTACAGTAAATTGCGGAAATAAAATATATGGCGTGATGCAATGGCGGCAAAAGATCGCCGGAGATGCGGAATGCCGGGCGATATGACTTTTTTTTTAAAACCATAGAACCAAAAAATTACTGTTTTACGCTAAAATACTAAATGTTGCATATATGAATGAAAACTCCTGTATAATATATAACTATCTGATTTATTTATTCAATAAAAAAATCTCCTATATATTAGCCCTGTGACTCTGTGCCTGCATTTCTAACGCTGGGTGGAGTCACAGCGGTGGGCGGAGTCACAGAGCCCACCCACCACATGTGTAGCAAGTCTCTGCTCCTCCTCCCCCCCCCTTCCCCCCGCCATCAGCCACTCCGACTCCCCGGCCGCGGTGCAGAGCGCACAACAACTGCTGCTGCTGCCACAGGCATAGACATTAGGAGGGAAGGGTGGCGCAGGAGCAGGCTTCATAGCCCTCCCTGCCCCGCATACACAGACCAGCCGCCTCCTCCACGCACATCCAGCTGTCAGCTCTCCTGCTGTGACAGGAGGCGAGTGCTGCAGTGACGTCATCTCCTGCAGCACTCGCCTCCTGTCACAGAGAAGAGCCGGCACACACACTCCAGTCTCCGGGGGCTGCCAGCATCTACAGGCAAGCTGGAAACACCCCCAGACCGAGAGAGAAAAGACCTGCGAGGCCACGCCCCTTTTGCATTAGGCCACACCCCTTTTCATCCACCGTGCAGCACGAGCAGGGGGGGAATGTGTGTAATAGTAGCACAGACTGCCTCTGAACACAGTACTGTTTACCAGCCTGTAGCAGCCGCCCACAGCCCCAACGGTGAGTCCCTCCGGCCATCCTACCCACTGTATCTATGTCTGGTCACCACTTTGCAAATGTCTCCGCTAATGGTGTCCACCCTCTCCACTACTTCCCCCCCCCCCCTCTCTTCATCAGCTTCCTCACTGGGGACCCTCCCTACCGCCCCGCATCTCTCTGTCCCCTCCCTACCGCCCCGCATTTCTCTTTCCCCTACCTACCGCCCCGCGTCTCTGCGTCCCCTCCGTACCGCCCCACGTCTCTGTATCCCCTCCTCCCTACGCCTCTGTATCCCCACCCTACCGCCCCGCTTCTCTCTATCCCCTCCCTACCGCACCACGTCTCTGTATCCCCTCCCTACCGCCCCACGTCTCCCTATCCCCTCCGTACCGCCCCGCGTCTCTGTATCCCCTCCCTACCGCCCCACGTCTCTGTATCCCCTCCTCCCTACGCCTCTGTATCTCCACCCTACCGCCCCGCTTCTCTCTATCCCCTCCCTACCGACCCGCGTCTCTGTATCCCCTCCTCCCTACGCCTCTGTATCCCCACCCTACCGCCCCGCTTCTCTCTATCCCCTCCCTACCGACCCGCGTCTCTGTATCCCCTCCTCCCTACGCCTCTGTATCCCCACCCTACCGCCCCGCTTCTCTCTATCCCCTCCCTACCGCCCTGCCTCTCTGTATCCCCTCCCTACTGCCCCACGTCTCTGTATCCCCTCCCTACCGCCCCACGTCTCTCTATCCCCTCCGTACCACCCCGCGTCTCTCTGTGTCCCCTCCCAACCGCCCCACGTCTCTGTATCCCCTCCTCCCTACGCCTCTGTATCCCCACCCTACCGCCCCGCTTCTCTCTATCCCCTCGCTACCGACCCGCGTCTCTGTATCCCCTCCCTACCGCCCTGCCTCTCTGTATCCCCCCTCCCTACCGCCCTGCCTCTCTGTATCCTCTCCCTACCACCCTGTGCCGCTGTATCCCCTCCCTACTGCCCTGCATCTCTCTATCCCGTCCCTACCACCCTGCGTCTCTCCGTCCCCTCCGTACTGCCCCGCGTCTCTCTATCCCCTCCATACCGCCCCGCATCTCTGCGTCCCCTCCCTACCGCCCCACGTCTCTCTATCCCCTCCCTACCACCCCGTGTCTCTGTGTCCCCTCCCTACCGCCCCACGTCTCTGTATCCCCTCCTCCCTACGCCTCTGTATCCCCACCCTACCGCCCACTTCTCTCTATCCCCTCCCTACCGACCCGTGTATCTGTATCCCCTCCCTACCGCCCTGCCTCTCTGTATCCCCTCCCAACCGCCCTGCCTCTCTGTATCCCCTCCCTACCGCCCTGTGCCGCTGTATCTTCTCCCTACCGACTCGCCTCTCTCTATCCCCTCCCTACCGCCCTGCATCTCTGTATCCCCTCCCTACCGCCCCCGCGTCTCTGCATCCCCTCCCTACCGCCCCGCCTCTCTCTAGCCCCTCTCTACCACCCGCATCTCTCTATCCCCTCCCTACCGCCCGCATCTCTCTATCCCCTCCCTACCACCCCGCGTCTCTGCATCCCCTCCCTACCGCCCCGCGTCTCTGTGTCCCCTCCCTACCCTCCTGTGTCCCATACAGGGTCCATACCACCGGCTCCTGGATAACTCCCTGACAAACCCTCACCAGGAGGACAGGAGCCATAAGCCCCTGCGGTGCCCCCGTAGCTACCGGTATATCGGTGATGCTTCGCTGTGCCGCCTCCTCCCTATCCCTCACACAGGGGGGCGCACATAGTGCATGCAGATGGGACTGGTGCACCTGCGGCCGCGTGGAGACATTGCGTGCGCAACATGTCCGCGTTGCTACACCTGAAGGATGGTACGGTGTAGAGAGAGGACACAGCTGCCCCTGTTCCGCATTGTACCAGCACTCCCCTCTGTGTCTAATGACACCATATACCTCTTCATGCGGGTATGTCTATATCACATACATCCTTATCCGTGTCCTATATATTGTTACACATAACATCACATAGTTATAGATCCCGCACCCCCCCCCACCTGCATCCACCCCCCCTCCACCCGCAGCATCTACATACTCCCTGCCCCCCCCCGCACCTGCTACATTCTGTACATCGTGCCCTGCAGGCACTGTTCACGCTGTCGCAAGGGGCTACGCCCCCTTCACCATCGGAAGCACTTTCGTCTTGCAATATTTAACAACTAACAAACCTAGGAATGCAGGTAATACTCCATATAATACAAATATTGAACCCCAGCAAGGCGTGCAGGAGTTAAGGGGGCGTAGCCCCTTTCGACGGTGTGAAGAGTGCCCGTAGAGCGCGATGAAGCACCTAGTATATATATAAAAAGATTGGGTAAAGTTCTGCTTTTACTATATAGAATTCATGTGTACAAGTCATCACCTGATATATATTACCGGGTGGTCTTCAGTATGCCGGCTGTCGGGATCCCGGCGCACAGTATACCAGCGCCGGAATCCCGACAGCCGGCATACCGACACTTATTCTCCCTCGTGGGGGTCCACAACCCCCCTGGAGGGAGAATAAAATAGCGTGGCGCGCGTAGCACGCCACCTTGCCCGCGAGGGGCTCATTTGCGCTCGCCACCCTGTCGGTAAGCCGGCGGTCGGGCTCCCGGTGCCGGTATGCTGGTCGCCGGGAGCCCGACCACCGGCATACCATACCACACCCATATTACCACATGTAGTGTGCTTTGAGGAAGCACCCAGGTGCGAAACTAGTTAGAGGGAGAATTTGCTGATCATTCTACAAATTTCTACAACTGATGGTGATCTGGTCCATAAGCTGGGAACCAAGGACGGCCAAACGTGACTCCTTAAATCAGAAACCGCCGGCTGGGTCTTCTGCAACGAGGACGCGGCCAACCAGCTGACGAGGAGAGTCAGATCTGCACAGCCGTCCGTATACAAGCGGCTCCAGCTTCCCGTGCTCTGTTGAGCGGACATAGACGGGTCAGAGACAGCACCACACACCGCTGAGCGCAGCGCAAGATCCCGCAAAACAGCCAGTTGGGCTGCAGTGGTAAGCTGCCATACACGGCACATAAGCAGCAATCACATTACGGGACAAGTGCTCTCAGGATCGTTTGCACATAACGTGGGACACCATACTTAGTGCCACTGCTTGCATATACAAGAGACTGCACCTTAAAACTGAAAAGCATACGAGTATGCAAAAGTTTTCATACCATTTTAAGAAACATATATATCATGGAACAATAAGCTGTGTGCATACAGCATATGAGTGGTAACCACAATTTGGGACAGCATCTTTAAACACAGTTGTTTCTACAATATCTATATGGATAACATTTTAAAGTTAAATTGCACTTTTTTATGAAAGATGTATACTTAAGATTGGATACTATCTAGAGTGTGCATAAGTTTTCATACTACATGTGGTAATATATATCAGGTGTTTTCCATTGTTATAGCAATTAGCAAAAGTATTTGATGACTTGTACACATGAATTCTATATAGTAAAAGCAGAACGTTACCCAATCTTTTTATATATATATTTTTTATTGAATAAATGAATCAGATGGTTATATATTAAACATGAGTTTTCATTCATATATGCACCATTTAGTATTTTAGCGCAAAACAGTCATTTTTTGGTTCTTTGGTTTGCTTTAATTTCTGAGGTGGAGATCTGTGGCTCTTCATCATCACTCATTAAAATAGCTGTGTGCACACAGACACAGCTGGACTGGTTTTTTGCAGCTCATAGTATAAAAACTAATTGAATTTATACAATTTAAAAACATACAGCGCCTGAATTGGGATTTTTGGAGTTCTTTTTTTAAAACCATGCCTTGTAAGTGATTACCCCCCTTTTTTTTGCCCCTAGAGAAATGAACCCGGTGGGCCACTGAACCGACTCAGCCGTTATTGGTAGTGTGATTGAACTCTTCTTGTCACCATGCCGCATCAGATGACAGCACTGGCAATGATGCAACTGTAAAAGACAGGCACCATGAATGTCATTGCAGAGCAGTCCATGGAGCGTCTAATCTCATGAGAGACAGAGTTTCCCACCAGACCCAGATGGAGAACTGCGCCAAAGTGTAAGTAGTGTTAATAGGCCAGAATACCCAGTCCTCAGCTTAAGCATCTAGACCTGCATGCATATGGGACCCTTTAAACAGTTTTATGTTTTTATGTGGCTGAAGTAGAGCTAACAATTGGTTATGGGATAAATGGTGGGAGTCATATAGTTCGTGTGAAGACTACCTGTACAGATTGTGGTCGTCATCAAACTATATCTTCCCCTAGTTCCGATCAGCATATCACACATTACATAGGCTGTTGAACAGGATGTATGGTTTGTTTGGGCCCATTGCAATTTCTGGCCAATCAAGTTAAAAATTACATACAGTAGATGGCCAGCTGAATTGCAATGTGGAAGGGGCCCCAGTCATGGGCGTGGACCCGATGTGGTGTGGGTGGATTTAACACTTACCGAGTGCCGTCCCTCTATCCCCTTCAGGTGCTCCTGGTTCATGCCGAGGGTGGTTCCAGCCCGCTAAATAAGAATAGGTCGAGGATCACTCCTTTGTTCCTGTAAGTGGACAAATACGTACATACGCACGAACAGTGAGGAAGAAAAAGGACCCCCCCGGGCTCAATGATGGGTCTTCATTGGCACTTGTGGCCTCAGACTGGATGCCCGTGAGGTGCGGAAGCAATGCCTGTGGCCTAGTGCCTGAACAATACCTGCGGCCTAGCGCCTAAGCAATGCCTGCGGCCTAGTGCCTGAGCAATGCCTGCGGCCTAGCGCCTCAGCAATGCCTGCGGCCTAGTGCCTAAGCAATGCCTGCGGCCTAGCCCCTTAGCAATGCCTGCGGCCTAGCGCCTCAGCAATACCTGCGGCCTAGCGCATGAACAATCACATTAAAGCAAATGGGGTCTGGGGCCCACTACAGTCTAAACAATGGTATAAGTTTGTGTAAGTGAACCACAGCTTGGTTGGAAGCCCTCAAATTAAAAAAAATATAGTCAATGCTGAGCAGGTGGGAAAGGGTTAAAAAAATGATGGTAACTGCTTAAAACTTCAGCCCTATATGGTTCAAGCACGATGAGGGGGAGAAAGAAATAGTGGAGAGCAGGGAGGTCAATTACTGGGGAGGCACTGATTATTATTAGAGACAGATTTACACACTCATATATGATATGGTGGCAAGTTTTGAATATAAAAATTATTAGAATAATACAAAGGTGATACTGTATGTAGTAGTTCTAAATAACTTTGTATTTTGAAGTAAACTGGAGTATGACAGGTGATGCATTGCCTACGCACGTCACTAGTAATAAAATGGAAAAAACTGCACTGCAGCTTGGATTTTAAATGTTTGAGCTGCTCTGAAATAATATATTAATATTAAAAATTTGAAAGCAGAACGCTTGAAGGTGTCTTCCTCCGTCTGGTTACCCCCGCTCCGGCCGCGGCTCCTGTGCGCCATGCAACGCATTGTATTGCTGGGTCAGTGGTGGTGAGCTTAGTAGCGTTTCCCCGCTCCGGTTGCGGCACAATGTATGAATGGAGTTCCGGTCTGTGTCACAGTGTGGATGCGCTCGGCAGCGTGAACTGGGAATCAAAGCACAGTACCCGAGTGTCCGTAAAAAGACACCTTCATTCCCATAGCATCATGGACAAAGGTTGGTAGTAAGGGATAGTTAGTGCTACCAGGGCCGGCAACAGAAATCTTGAGGCCCGGTACAGTGATATCTCTGGGGCCCCCTGAGAATATATATTTAGAGGCCGGTGCAGGGCACGGTAATCCTGGCCAGTGAAGTCACTGTGTGTGAGTGGCTCCTGTTACTCTGAGGCTGCGCCGACACTTCCTACAGCTCGTTACCCTATTTGGACAAGACGACTCACATCCCTGCCGGTCACTAAGCGGTGTATCCTTGGGGACCCTCTGAACCTTGGGCCCGGTACAGGTGTACCCTTTAACCACCCCCCCCTGTCGCCGGCCCTGAGTGCTACAGAACTATCCTAATAAGATCTGCTCCTTCCTACATGGCATTAAGAACGGAACCCTTAATATTACCTGAGGACCGCAACTACTTCTAAAAAGGGCTATTAACATTGCATTAACTAAAACCCCTTCTTTTTTTTTACAGGTATTGCACTAATAAAAACATCTTTATTTAGCAACAATAGTTGCAACACATATATAACAGATACATAATTTCAAGCGCTCTGCTTTCAAATTTTTAGAATGTCACTAGAAAGAGATAAACTTCTAGCCAATCAGCTACTGTCATTCAGGGGTGCAAGTAGAAATTTTTTCTTTGTGGTACAGATAGTAAAATGGGTGTGGTCACGTGTCATGGGGGAGGCGTGGTAATACAAAACTACGAGAGTGGCTACATGACAATAGGGGCATGGCCACATTATGCCCCACACCGTAATGCTTATTACACATTATGCCATATACCGTAATGCCCATTACACATTATGCCAGATACTATAACACCCATTACACTTTATGCCACACACCGTAATGCCCATTACACATTATGCCACACTGTAATGCCTTAAATATATCACAAATCGTAATGCCTACTACATATTATGCCACCCACAGTTATGCCACTGACACCATTTTATGTCACACACACACACACAAATGCCCCTTATAAATTATGCCACAGTAGTGGGCTGGTGGTACTGAGTACCACCACCATATTTCTTAATGGTACTCCGTAACACCCTACTTTCAGCATTGCTGTCATTATTCAAACGATTGTGGTATTGTCTGAACATTATCTCTCTACTTTATCTCTCTCCAGGCTTAGCTAAATCTCCCAAGTACCAAGCAATCAGCATATGTAATTTTTCAAGCAAAGCCTGTAAAATGGCAGTTAGCTGGTTTGATTGGCACTTTATCTTTCTTCAAGGTTTGATACATTGTTATGAGTTCCTACCAAGACCCTGAGCCTGTAGAACCCATTTGATTCGCCTATAACAACCTCCTTTCCCGAAACTACTATTGTTAACTAGCATTCGGCTACCACTAGGACTAAAACTCTAGGCAGTGCAGGCTCAAGATCACAGACACATATGTATGAAGGGAACAAGACACTTCAAACTAACTAAATGGCATAAGAAACTAAAAACACTTGCCAAGTGTAACATAAAACTAGATGACACGAACAACCAAAGTGCCCTTGCAGATCCTCCAAATGGCACAGGTAGTTTGCACAGTGAAGAAATACTGATGGGCAACAGATTTTCTATATAGCCCATTTAATTGCAATCTTACAAATGACATAAGTAGTTTGTACAATGGAGAAATGCTGACAGGTAAAAGGTGTTCTACATAGAACAGATACTTGCACTGTATAGAAATGCTAGCCAGATCTTTCAAATAGCACAGGTGATATACCCAGTAAAGAGAGACTGGGCAGCTCTTCTGAATAGCCCAGATTAGTTGCACTGTGGAAACATACTGGTTCCAGGCTCCTAAATAGCACAGGTATTTGAACTGTAGAGAGAAGCTGGGCAGGGCTTCTGAATAGTTCAGATTGATAACACTGTGAAGAAAGACAGAACAGATCTTCCTAATAGTGTAGATAACAGCTCCACTAAGACCAAAAGAGCAAGCATCCAAGTGAACGACAGTACAGACAAAATCAGACTGATTACAACCCACATAAGTAGTGTCAGAAGGAAACCCCTATGAGGGCTGAACTGCCAATAATCACAAGTCCAGAAACGAAGCAAGGTTCTGAACTCAGCTGGAGCAATCAAAAGTCAGAACACAGTCCAGCATGTTAAATCCTGGTCTGCACACCTGATTGGTTGCCAGGAGACTCCTTAAAGCCACTATAGCTAACCTAACCAGGAACTGTTGAGCAGTGCTTCTTCCAGGTTCTAATATACATCTCCCCCTGGAGCTGATACAGAGTGTAAAGGGCCCGACATATATAACGATCCGCCGCCGAGCTGCCCGACAGCGGATACGGCCGACGGGCGATTTGGCGGCGGGGAGGGGGGGGGGGCAGTGACGCGGGGAGTGAAGTTTCTTCACTCCCCCCGTCACCCAGCTTCATAGAAGAGCAGGCAAATATGGACGAGATCGTCCATATTGGCCTGCATGCACAGCCGACGGGGCACCAGCGATGAACGAGCGCGGGGCCGTGCATCGGTCATCGCTGTTGCCTCCACACAGCACGATATGAACGTTATCGCGTTCATTAATGAACGAGATCGTTCGTATCTTGCAGTCAGATCGCCCAGTGTGTAGGGCCTATTAGTCGGCTGTAACTGCTCCCACATTGGGTACATAAAAAAAAAGGAAAAAAAGAAAAGGATATATTTGCCAATATGCAGAGGATCTAGCCCTATGCGTGGTTTCTTAGCAGTCATCATTATCAGTCCTCACTTGCAGTGATGAAAAAGAACCATCTAAAAACTGGACGAATTCCATGTACTGTACACACAACTTTGCACAGACCCTCTTCAGTCGACATGCTGTTTCTGAACTAAGGGCCTAATTCAGACCTGATCGCACGCAGGGTATTTTTTGCACTGCTGTGACCAGGTAATCGCCGCCTACAGGGGGAGGGGGTAAGCGCACGGCAGGGGTGCGAACGGCTGTGCAGAGAGCTGCAAAAACAAAAGTTTGTGCAGTTTCTGCACAGCCCAGGACTTACTCAGCCACTGCGACGATCTGGACCACTGGTGACGTCAGGAATCCTCCTCCGGCATGGGTGGACACGCCTGCATTTTTCCCGACACTCCCAGGAAACGGTGAGTTGCCACCCATGAACGCCTTCTGCCTGTCAATCTTCTTGCGATCGCCCCTGTGATTGCTTTTCGTCATAGAAACTGTCGCTGTCCGGCGACCCCCGTCGCCAGACAGCGACACGCCTGCGCATTGCAGACCACACACATGCACAGTTCAGGCCCGATCGCACGGCTGTGAAAAAATGCAGCATGCGATTGGGTCTGAATGACCCCCTAAGTCCACGTGAGAATGGCCCGATACAATTCAGTAATGCACCTTCATTTGCAAGAGGAGATGTGATCAAATATAGGTGGTCATTCCGAGTTGATCGCAGCCAGCAACTTTTTGCTGCTGCTGCGATCAACTAGTACACGCCTATGGGGGAGAGTATTTTAGCTTAGCAGGGCTGCGATCACTTGTGCAGCCCTGCTAAGCAAAAAAAATTTTAAAGCAAATCTAGACTAGCCCTGGACATACTTACCCTGTGCGATGGATCCAGAGATGATGGGCCCGGCTTTGACGTCACTCCTCCGCCCTCCATTCTGCTGGACACGCCTGCGTTATACTCACCACTCCCTGAAAACGGCTCCAAACGGTCCGGATCCGCCCAGCCACGCCTCCGTCCTGTCAATCTTCTTTGCGGTCCATCCTGTGACTGCTTTCTACTTTAGACGCGACGTAACCCGGCGACCCTGTAGCCGGGCAACATCGCGCATGCACACAGCGGCTGCTGCGGCACCGCAGCGATAAACCGCTGCGTGCGAACTGGTCGGAATGACCCCCATAATTCACCCATAGTTGTGCACACTTGCTCTAGAGCAGGCGCAGATCAGAAACATGCAAGATACTGTATGTTGCATTCAAAGGCTTGAATTCTGCATCAAACCCATTGTGTACACACAGAGAATTCGCCACCCCTGTTAAAGGAAAAGGTCAAACAATGAAAACTACAAGAGCAAAATTCACAATATTCTGAGAATTCACAAAGAACTTCAATTAGTTCTCTGGATCAGCAATACTGTGTGGATCTAGTCAGGATCCCGGTGTCACGCTCGGCGTAAGTTTGGTTCCGACAACCGAGTTTTGGCTGAAGGGACAGCTACCTGTGTGGAGAGTAAACGAGGTGGCTGAATGTAATTCCTCCTCATGGGGTGGAAGCCAAACTAAAGGCCAGTACTCACTGGCAGATGTGGGGAGAGATGTGTGCTGAGCGAACAGCTCAGCACACATCTGTCTCCCCGCTCAGCACAGCGCGATGTGTGCTGAGTGTGCGGGGGGAGGGGGGGCACTCATTTCATCCAGCGGGTGAAGTGAGCGACCTGCTAGATTGGCCTGCATGCAGGCCAATCTAGCACCAGTGATAGCGATGCACTGGGCTGCGCATCGCTATCGCTGTGAGGGGTACACACGGAGAGATCACTGCTTAAAATCTAAGCAATCTAGGCAGATTGCTTAGATTTTAAGCAGCGATCGCTCCATGAGTACCCCCCTTAAGTGTTATCGTTGGCCGGAGGGCGTAAATAAAAGGAGGACTTCGTAGGAAGATAACTGTAGTTTTAATTAATAATCAGGCTGTACGAATATTGGAGCAATTGAAGAGTGAAGCTGAAGAACTCCGGTAAAGAAGAACTGGAGACTGTGTTTTATGATTAAAAGACGAGGCTGAAGAACTTGGACTTTGAAGAAATTAAGACTGTGGTTTGTAATTGAAAGACGAGGCTGAAGAACTTGGACTTTGAAGAAATGAGGACTGTGGTTTGTGATTGAAAGACGAGGCTGAAGAACTTGGTCTTTGAAGAAATGAAGATGTCTGCGGGAGCCGCTGTTAGCACCTGGAGCTCCTCTACAACCTGGGACCCCGTGAGCGCTTCCACGAGTGGCAACGGACTTAGACAGCAGGACTGCAGCAGCGTTTAGGTAACCGATGGATGAGAGCAACCAGGACCAGGGAACCAGAAGTAACCTGGGAGCACAGAGCTGGAGAACCTTTCACAAGGAGGTAACATGAAGCACTGGCACTCTCCCTCTGAGCCAGCCCCCTTTTGTAAGGGGAGAAAACGCAGGATGGCTGGACACAGATTGGGAACTTCATTGGTAATACTCTGGTCTCCAACATGGCTGCCCCCAGCACAGGAGACATACTTAGCTGTTAGCACACAGCTTTAGCCAGCTTCTGTCTCTGACACATTAAACTGTGTCACCACTAGAGGACCTTACTGCAGCGAACCCCGCCGCAGCGCCCGGCTCTCCAGACCCTCGGCCCTTGGCAGCCGCACACCGCCCAGAAGGACCTGCCGCCGCAGCCGCGCCAACCAGCGGGATGGCAACCCGCGGGAGCACCCGCCGGAGGTAAGGCTTTGGAGCCTGACACATGTCGGTGCCGGAATACCGACAATACTTGGAATGACGGTGCTGGCATCCCGACAAGGTTCACAAACCCAGCGCCGGGATCCTGAATGTCTGTTTACCGGACCACCAGAGAGGTAAGGTTTAGGCTGCGGGGGGAGGGTTAGACTTGGGCTATGGGTTGGAATGTTTAGGTTTAGGCTGCCAGAAATGGGGGGAGATTAGGTGCCCTCTGGGAGGGTTGCGTTTAGGATGCGGGAAGGGAGGGTTGTTTAGACTGCGAGGAGGAAGGGGGGGGTTAGGTTTAGGCTGAGGGTAGGGAGGGTTAGGGGGGCATTGGGGAAAGGTAAGTATAGTTACCTTTCCCCCATTGAGATTCTCAACATCGAGATGCTGTGGTCGGTATTCTGACCGCTGGCATCCCGAATGCCGGCATTTTATACCCAATGCATCCTTGTCAATTTGTCAAAATGCGCTGTAGGAGATGCCTATTTAGGAAACACTGTTCAAGGGTGGTATGTATGGAAGACACTAAGGAGGCAGTCACTGCAGTACATTATTAATCATTGTCAATGTTTACTTGGTGTCAGGCCACAAATGATAGTTATTACAGACAGATATACTGTAAGTCTAGGACACATTCAGTGCCCATAATAGGGTACCGGTTTGGTTTCTGAGTGCACTGTAACTTGTAGTTCTCTGTTTTTTTTTTCTATCCCTCTTGACAGCGGTGAAACCACTGCATTGTACCAGATCCTGCAGCAAAGGAAGTATCCACAGCCAGCAGCAATAGCAGTAGTAAAGAATGAGTGACTTATTATAAAACGCCAGCCAGCCTGTAACTGTGCACCAAAACAAAGGAGGCGGTCTAGAACGAGGTTCCTCCCTTCCTCTCATCTCCTCCTCCGACTGCTGTTGCTGCGGAATATTCGTCTGAAACGTCGGTATAACATCACAATCCTGTGACTGTCCAAAGCTCGAAAAGGAGAGAAGACACCCAACCCCTACCAGCCCTGCCACGCAATGGCATCCTCACTGCATGGGCACTATACTGCAATAAAAATAAGTATGTTATTGTGACCTTCTTTATAGTGGCACACATTAAGCATTATACATATGTTTTCTTTATACACATTAGTCTTTATTAAATTAAAACAGCAAATTGACATTATTCTATGGAAATGTAGCACAGTATATAAATAAATATAGGCACTGAATTAATGAATTGAACAGAATGTACCTCATTAGTTGCATGTGGCTTGCAGGAGGGGGAAAGGGAGATGCGGGGTTAGGTCAACCCTAGTTCCACCACTGCTTCTTGATTGCTGATTTTGCGGGCAGATGTATCAAATGTTTTAGAGAGATAAAGTGCAATGCAACCAATCAGCTACTGACTGACATTTATATAGGCCATTTTATAGCAAATTGGTTGCTATGTTAAACATCTCCAGTTTCTCTCTCTCACAGGTTCGATAGGGATACAGTTATGTGACCGGCGGTCTCACATTACCGCCCCCTGGACGCCGCCCACTCACAATCCCGCTGTTGGCATGCTGACCAACAGGGACTGTTCCCATTCGTACGTGTCCACGACACCCATACAGTAGAGTGGGAATAGAACCTGTGGGGACCGCAGGTCGCCACCGAGCCTGCAAGGGGCTTGCTGCACTCGCCCCCTCCCCGCAGGCATTCCGTCGCCGGGATCCTGCCATCGGGATGCTGACCGGTCACGTCGCTGGAAGCTCCAGAAGAGTTTTCTGCATTTATTTTATGTTTATTATTTTCAGGCAGGACTGGATGGCTTCGTGGGACTTGGGGGGGGGGGGGGGGGGAGGGTGGGATGGCCCAACCTCTTGAAGGGTTAAATATCCCATTCCCCACTGACAGGACACTAGCTCCTGAGCGAACTGTTCGCAAGCCCCACCATGGCGAGTGTACATTCCCGCAGCACGCTGCCACCCCTAACAGAGCCAGAAGAAAGAAGAGCGGTGAGTACTAAGACGGCGTCCCGGTTAGCAGCGGCATGAGGGTACGGAGACGCACGGCTTCTACATGGGGCGGCTGGGTCTCCAGACTCAGTACACAGTGCAGACGCACAGCTGAGCGAACTGAGTCTCAGTACACTATGTGTGTGCACAGTACCCAGACTGGCATTACAGACTTAAAAGGGGGCTGACTCCATTTCATACACAAAATTACCTCAGAAAGTATAAAACGAGTTTTATGGTAATAACTTACCTTTGTTAAAACTCTTTCTGCGAGGTACACTGGGCTCCACAAGGATAGACATAGGAGTGTAGAGTAGGATCTTGATCCGAGGCACCAGCAGGCTCAAAAGCTTTGACTGTTCCCAAGATGCATAGCGCCGCCTCCTCTATAACCCCGCCTCCCTGCACAGGAGCTCAATTTTTAGTTAAACCAGCCCAATGCAGTAGCAGGAAAAGAGATGACAACAGTTAGTAGCCACATACACCACACTCTCACGACAGGAGAAGTGTCAGCGGCTAATGCCATACCAACCCAAAGAAGCTAAGTGCGTCAGGGTGGGTGCCTAGTGGAGCCCAGTGTACCTCGCAGAAAGAGTTTTAACAAAGGTAAGTTCTTACCATAAAACTCGTTTTCTGCTGCGGGGTACACTGGGCTCCACAAGGAAAGACATAGGGGATGTCCTAAAGCAGTTCCTTATGGGAGGGGCACAAGAACCCGGCGTCCAAAAGAAGCATCCTGGGAAGCAGCAGTATCGAAGGCATAGAACCTTATGAACGTGTTCACAGAGGACCACGTAGCCGCCATGCACAATTGTTCAAGGGTCGCACCACGGCGGGCCGCCCAAGAAGGTCCAACAGACCGAGTAGAATGGGCCATAATGTGAGCAGGAGCTGACAGACCAGCCCTCACATAAGCATGTGCAATCACCATTCTAATCCATCTGGCCAAAGTCTGCTTGTGAGCAGGCCAGCCCCCGTTTGTGAAACCCAAACAGAATAAAGAGAGAATCAGATTTTCTAACAGAAGCAGTTCTCTTCACATACATACGGAGAGCCCGTACCACATCCAAAGACCGCTCTTTGGAAGACAGATCAGGAGAGACAAAGGCTGGTACCACAATCTCCTGATTAAGGTGGAACGAAGAAACCACCTTAGGCAAATAACCGGGACGAGTCCTAAGAACCGCCCGGTCACAGTGAAATATCAGATATGGGGAACTACAAGACAAGGCACCCAAATCCGTCACTCTTCTAGCTGAAGCAATAGCCAGCAGAAACACCACCTTAAGGGAAAGCCACTTAAGATCAGCTGAACCAAGAGGTTCAAACGGAGACTCTTGTAACGCCTCCAAAACCACCGACAAGTCCCAAGGAGCCACAGGCAGGACATAGGGAGGTTGGATACGCAACACACCCTGAGTGAAGGTATGCACATCAGGTAAGGTCGCAATTTTTCTCTGAAACCACACCGACAAGGCAGATATTTGAACCTTGAGGGAGGCCTGACGCAGGCCTAAGTCCAGGCCGTGCTGAAGAAAGGCCAACAACTTGGTAGTACTAAACTTGGAAGCGTCATAATTGTTAGATGCGCACCAAACAAAGTAAGAATGCCAGACCCTATGGTAAATCCGAGCAGAAGCCGGTTTCCGGGCCCGCAACATAGTTTGAATGGCCGCCTCAGAAAACCCTTTAGCCCTCAAGACGGAAGCTTCAAGAGCCACGCCATCAAAGACAGCTGGGCTAGGTCCTGGTAGACACAGGGGCCCAGAACGAGGAGGTCTGGGCATTGTGGAAGTAGAATTGGACGCTCTGACGATAGGCCCTGCAGGTCTGAGAACCAGTGCCGTCTGGGCCACGCTGGAGCTATGAGAAGCAGAATTCCTCTTTCTTGCTTGAACTTCCGAATTACCCTGGGCAGGAGTGACACCGGAGGGAACACGTACGGCAGCCGAAACCTCCACGGCACCACCAGCGCATCCACGAATGCTGTTTGAGGATCCCTTGTCCTTACTACGAAGACCGGAACCTTGTGATTGTGTCGAGACGCCATCAGATCTACGTCTGGAAGGCCCCACTTTTCCACTAGGAGTTGAAACACTTCTGGATGGAGGCCCCACTCCCCGGCATGTACGTCCTGATGACTGAGAAAGTCTGCTTCCCAATTCAGGACTCCCGGAATGAATATTGCCGATATGGCCGGTAGATGACGTTCCGCCCATTGCAGAATCCGTGAGATTTCCTTCATTGCCAAACAGCTTTGAGTGCCGCCTGGATGATTTATGTAAGCCACTGTGGTGGTGTTCTCCAACTGTACTTGAACAGGACGGTTCTAAATTAAATGCTGGGCCAGGTTCAACGAATTGAAGACCGCCCGCAATTCCAGAATGTTGATCGAGAGGAGAGATTCCTCCTTGGTCCACCGACCCTGAAGGGAGTGTTGCCCCAGCACCGCGCCCCAACCTCTTAGACTGACATCTGTCATCAACAGGACCCAGTCGGATATCCAGAAGGGACGGCCACTGCACAATCGTTGGTCCTGGAGCCACCAGTGCAGCGACAGACGGACCTCCGGAGTCAATGAGATCATGTGAGACCTGATCCGGTGAGGCAGGCCGTCCCACTTGGCTAGAATCAGCCTCTGGAGAGGGCGAGAATGGAATTGAGCATTCTCCACCATGTCGAATGCTGACACCATGAGGCCCAGCACCTGCATCGCCGAATGTATCGACACTTGCGGACGAGAAAGGAAGCAACAAATCCTGTCCTGAAGCTCCAGGACTTTCTCCTGGGACAAGAACAAACGCTGGTTGTGAGTGTCCAATAGCGCTCCCAGGTGCACCATGCTCTGAGCAGGGACCAGGGAGGATTTCTTCCAGTTGATGAGCCACCCGTGGGCTTGTAGAAACCGGACAGTCATATCCAGACGACGGAGGAGAATTTCTGGGGAATTTGCCAGGATCAACAAGTCGTCCAGATACGGCAGTATCCTGACACCTTGACGGCGGAGTACCACCGTCATCACCGCCATAACTTTGGTGAAGACTCGCGGAGCCGTAGTTAAACCAAAAGGTAACACCTTTGTCTGGTCCAACGGGACGTCTGTCAGGCAAAATCAATGAGGGGGACGGTTTTTGAAGGCTATGGCATAACCTCGAGTGACGACTTCCCGTACCCAGGCATCTGAAGTGGTCTTCAACCATTCCTGGGTATACCCTAGAAGCCGGCCCCCCACCCTGGGATCCCCCAGGGGGAGGCCCGCCCCGTCATGCAGCAGGCTTATCCGTCTTGGAAGCTGGCTGACGGGCAGCCCAGGCTCTTTTGGGCTTCGGCTTACCAGGTTTCGAAGTGCGGTCCTGCTTGTTGTACACCTGAACTTTTGCTTTACCTGAAGGACGAAAGGGGCGAAAGGAAGTACCTTTAGCCTTCGACACAGAAGGAGCGGTACTTGGCAGACAGGCAGTTTTGGCAGTAGCCAAGTCAGCCACTATCTTATTTAAATCCTCCCCAAACAGAATATCTAGAGTCCAGATCCACAGAGCAGGATCTCAGCCACAATATCCGGCGAGCCAGGACTGATGTAGTAGAGGCCTTGGCTGCTAAAATACCGGCATCAGAAGCCACCTCTTTAATATAGTGAGAAGCTGTGACAATATATGACAAGCATTGTCTAGCATGGTCAGAAGAGATTTCAGCTTCCAACTCTAGGGCCCATGCTTCAATAGCCTCTGCAGCCCATGTTGCTGCAATAGTGGGCCTTTGTGCAGTACCTGTGAGGGTGTAAATCGCTTTCAGACAACCCTCCACACGTTTATCTGTAGGCTCTTTTAGAGACGTGACGGTAGTGACAGGTAGAGCTGAGGAAGCCACCATCCTATGATACAGAAAAAAGAGAATGGGGTTGTACTAGTAAGGTGCACACAGGATAAATTAAAATATAACTTTTATTATCACATTAAGAGGCCGTGAATCGGTCAGCATAGCGAAATATATGGTTAAAATTACGTATAGAAAAAGAATGAAGTGCTCTAAGATAGAAAAGTGATGAGATTTAAAATTATCTCCACTTCGATGAATGCAAACACTACCAATAGATGATATTTGGAATACTACTAAATTTACAAGTGAATCTGTTATGTGTATATATGGATAAATCAAGCCCACAATTGATGGCTACTGAAAACTTCCAAATCCCAATGTCCTCTATAGTCTGAGTATTTGTAATAAATCTTTTGTATGTCTCACACACTCTACCATCAACAGCCCATGGGGTATATGCAATTGCGGTCGAATTCGCGGCAATTTTCGCCGTTTTTTAATTCGACCAAATTCGCCAGGTGAATTCCGGAAGGTGGCTTCCGGAATTCACCATATTCAATGAAAAACGGATTCGCCAGAGTCGCGGGCGAAAATCGGCCGATTTGGCGGATTTTGCCGCGATTTGAAAAAACGGGAAAAACCCGGAAAAAAAATGGCGTGGGGTCCCCCCTCCAAAGCATAACCAGCCTCGGGCTCTTCGAGCTGGTCCTGGTTCTAAAAATGCAGGGGAAAAATTGGGCAGGGATCCCCCGTATTTTTAAAACCAGCACCGGGCTCTGCGCCTGGTGCTGGTGCCAAAAATACGGGGGACAAATAGAGTAGGGGTCCCCCGTATTTTTAACACCAGCATCGGGCTCCACTAGCTGGACAGATAATGCCACAGCCGGGGGTCACTTTTATGCCGTGCCCTGCGGCCGTGGCATTAAATATCCAACTAGTCACCCCTGGCCGGGGTACCCTGGGGGAGTGGGGACCCCTTCAATCAAGGGGTCGTCCCCCCAGCCACCCAAGGGTGAAGCCCGAGGCTGTCCCCCCCCATCCAATGGGCTGCGGATGGGGGGGCTGATAGCCTTTTGTGATAATAAAAAGATATTGTTTTTTCCAGTAGTACTACAAGTCCCAGCAAGCCTCCCCCGCAAGCTGGTACTTGGAGAACCACAAGTACCAGCATGCGGGAGAAAAACGGGCCCGCTGGTACCTGTAGTACTACTGGGGAAAAAATACCCAAATAAAAACAGGAGACACACACCTTGATAGTAAAACTTTATTTCATACGCCGACACACACATACTTACCTATGTTGACACGCCGACTGCCACGGTCTCCGACGATCCGAGGTACCTGTAAAAAAATTATACTCACCTTCCAGCGTCCAGAGGTACATCCAGGTCCAGAGAGATAATCCACGTACTTGGCAAAAAAAAAAAAAAACGAACACCGATCCAGCGGACTAATGAAAGGGGTCCAATGTTTTCACATCAGACCCCTTTCTCCCGAATGCCGGGACATCACGTGACTCCTGTCACTGACGTCCCTTCAGCCAATCAGGAAGCGCTACTTCCGTGGCGCTCACCTGATTGGCTGTGCGCTGTCTGTACTGTGACAGCACATCGCAAAGCCGCTCCATTACTTTCAATGGTGGGAACTTTGCGGGTAGCGGTGGGGTCACCCGCCGGTCAGCCGCTGACCGGCGGGTGACCTTACCGCTAGCCGCTAAGTTCCCACCATTGAATATAATGGAGGGAGCTGTGCGATGCGCTGTCACAGTACAGACAGCGCTCAGCCAATCAGGTGAGCGCAACGAAGTTGCGCTTCCTGATTGGCTTAGAGACCTGTCTGTGACAGCTGTCACTGACAGGTCTCATTCGTGGAAAGGTGTCCCATGTGTCAGCATGGGACCCCTTTCAGTCCGGTGGTCGGGTATTTGCGGTTTGTTTTTTTGCCAAGTACGTGGATGTATCTCTGGACCATGGCTGAGGTGAGTATATTGATCTTTTCTTTTCAGGTATCCGTGGATTCTACATGGAGAAGAGGACCGATGTCGGCGTGTGAACATAGGTAAGTATGTGTGTGTCGGTAGTGTGTAATAAAGTTTTACTGTCGACGGTGTGTGTGTCCTGTTTTTATTTGGGTATTTTTTTCCCAGTAGTACTACTACAGGTACCAGCGGGCCCGTTTTTCCCCCGCATGCTGGTACTTGTGGTTCTCCAAGTACCAGCTTGCGGGGGAGGCTTGCTGGGACTTGTAGTACTACTGGAAAAAACAATATCTTTTTATTATCACAAAAGGCTATCAGCCCCCCCATCCGCAGCCCATTGGATGGGGGGGGACAGCCTCGGGCTTCACCCCTGGCCCTTGGGTGGCTGGGGGGGGGGACCCCTTGATTGAAGGGGTCCCCACTCCCCCAGGGTACCCCGGCCAGGGGTGACTAGTTGGATATTTAATGCCACGGCCGCAGGGCACGGCATAAAAGTGACCCCCGGCTGTGGCATTATCTGTCCAGCTAGTGGAGCCCGATGCTGGTGTTAAAAATACGGGGGACCCCTACTCTTTTTGTCCCCCGTATTTTTGGCACCAGCACCAGGCGCAGAGCCCGGTGCTGGTTTTAAAAATACGGGGGATCCCCTGTCAATTTTTTCCCCGCATTTTTAGAACCAGGACCAGCTCGAAGAGCCCGAGGCTGGTTATGCTTTGGAGGGGGGACCCCACGCCATTTTTTTTTATGATTTTACCGTTCCAGCATTAAAAAAAAAAAAAAAAATAATAATAATATTTTAAAAAATATATAAATAATATTTGTGCCTCCAAAAAAAAAAAAAAAAGTACCTAATCCCTTCTAATATAAATAGATCTGCTATTCCCCCCCAAAAAAACACAAAAAAAAAACATGTTTAAAATTTTTTTATTTGTTTTCACCCTCCAAAGTGTGGCGGATTGAAAATGACGAATTTGCTGTCTAAAAGCCCTGCTGTCGAATTTCCAAACTTGAATTGAATATGCTTTGGTCGAATTGCAGCACTTGTATCATTGCAGAAAAGTCGAATTTGCAAAAATTCGAATTTCAAAAAGTCGAATTTTGAAAGTCCGTTTTTTGGTCGGAAAGCACTGAATTGCATAGGCGATTTTTTTTTTTGGTCGAAAATGACCCGAAATTCGACAATTTCGGGAATTCGACCGCAATTGCATATACCCCTATATGTGTTAAGAAGTTGTTATTTTCCTTTTCTCAACTAAAAAATAAAACAAAGGGTTGATATTCATACAAATTTGGATGCACTGGATTTGCTATCCTATATCGCCCGGGTATTCACTCCTATTGTATAAATAGCCTTATCACAAGCAGTATGCAAGTGAAGTATATTAATCAATGAAGCTAAGCGATGGTTCATAAGGCTGTGTCGTTATGTTCATTGGCAATTTGAAAGACAGCTTATATTGCATAATGACTTATTTACAAGTGTGTCCATCTATTACATAAACACTACAATCACAGAAGTTGCTGTCTCTATCCCACCATTACAGAAAAATAACTGCGTCCGGATGGGGCCAACAAGAACGCTGTATTCGATGTGCGGGCAAGAACCAGCACATTCACTAATACCACCAAATAGGATGATCTCTATGCCACACCGCAAACTATCTAACACTCCTGAATGGCGCCTGATATGTCCATCATTGACAGCATGGTATAATCACATATTCAACTTGCTGCATATACAGGTAGTATATTCACTGTGGTTCAGTAATCAGTTCGATCTATTATTGATCCAAGTTATTTTGGCTGAACATAATTGTCAGTGGAGGGAATAATACATAAAAATCAGCTTGATATGCAGCTCATTAAACCACTGATTTGCCGTTAAATTAAATACCCTTAGTATTGATATTAATTGTGGTCCTAAACTGGCCACACTGAAATGTATCAGCCCCCCGTGACCACAGGTGAGAGGATGTATATGATAATGGAGGCGCTTGTAAGAGTGAATTGTAAAGTTAATTATAATCCACTTGTTAGGTACTTCCTATATTCACAGTATGCTGATATAATTTGCTGTCGTGAACACACTAAATATTGACTGATTCTGAGGAACTTTTTATGGCTGTAAAGTATGAGAGAGGTGCTGCTACGGTATACATTTAGTCAGCATTTATCCGCTTGTTGGGCATTCCCATGCATGTCACGTAGCCTGATATCAAACCCTGTGAATACATACTATAGAGATGGAACTCAAAGCATTGTGCGGGTGAACATGCTGTATCGACATCTAATGAGTTAGCAGTTATCTAATTGACGGGTATTCCCGTTTTGTCATGCAGCAGTCCCACCCTTAAGTATTAGAACCCACACCCGCCGAGTAATACTGGAGGCTGAAGGCACAAAGATTTACTATAACGGCATATGTTAGATCCACGTATATCTAACTGTCAGGTGCTTCCTCTATTAGCCGTGTGATAGTGTTTTTTTTACTATAGTGAACACCTCGTCTAATCAATATCCTGAAAAACACGTGGAGCTATAGACTATAAAGGTAGGTATACTCCCACGGCACATATTAAAGCAGCATTCGTCCGTTTGTCGGGTATTCCCGTGACTGCCGTGTAGCAAAATATCAGATCTAATATGTATACACTGTGGAGACAGACATTAAACACTTGAGACTATGGGGGTGAACATGCTGCAGCGGCACCTAGAGAATCAGCATTTGTCCGATTAACGGGTATTCCCGTTTTGCCGTGCAGCAGTCCAACCCCCAAATACATATGAAAGTTAACAGATAAGGTAGTTATTGCAAGAGCATCTAAGTGGAGATAGATGCCGATGCGCGCATTTCGCGTATAGCTTTGTCGAGGCTCGACAAAGCTATACGCGAAATGCGCGCATCGGCATCTATCTCCACTTAGATGCTCTTGCAATAACTACCTTATCTGTTAACTTTCATATGTATTTGGGGGTTGGACTGCTGCACGGCAAAACGGGAATACCCGTTAATCGGACAAATGCTGATTCTCTAGGTGCCGCTGCAGCATGTTCACCCCCATAGTCTCAAGTGTTTAATGTCTGTCTCCACAGTGTATACATATTAGATCTGATATTTTGCTACACGGCAGTCACGGGAATACCCGACAAACGGACGAATGCTGCTTTAATATGTGCCGTGGGAGTATACCTACCTTTATAGTCTATAGCTCCACGTGTTTTTCAGGATATTGATTAGACGAGGTGTTCACTATAGTAAAAAAAACACTATCACACGGCTAATAGAGGAAGCACCTGACAGTTAGATATACGTGGATCTAACATATGCCGTTATAGTAAATCTTAGTGCCTTCAGCCTCCAGTATTACTCGGTGGGTGTGGGTTCTAATACTTAAGGGTGGGACTGCTGCATGACAAAACGGGAATACCCGTCAATTAGATAACTGCTAACTCATTAGATGTCGATACAGCATGTTCACCCGCACAATAATTGAGTTCCATCTCTATAGTATGTATTCACAGGGTTTGATATCAGGCTACGTGACATGCATGGGAATGCCCAACAAGCGGATAAATGCTGACTAAATGTATACCGTAGCAGCACCTCTCTCATACTTTACAGCCATAAAAAGTTCCTCAGAATCAGTCAATATTTAGTGTGTTCACGACAGCAAATTATATCAGCATACTGTGAATATAGGAAGTACCTAACAAGTGGATTATAATTAACTTTACAATTCACTCTTACAAGCGCCTCCATTATCATATACATCCTCTCACCTGTGGTCACAGGGGGCTGATACATTTCAGTGTGGCCAGTTTAGGACCACAATTAATATCAATACTAAGGGTATTTAATTTAACGGCAAATCAGTGGTTTAATGAGCTGCATATCAAGCTGATTTTTATGTATTATTCCCTCCACTGACAATTATGTTCAGCCAAAATAACTTGGATCAATAATAGATCGAACTGATTACTACCTGTATATGCAGCAAGTTGAATATGTGATTATACCATGCTGTCAATGATGGACATATCAGGCGCCATTCAGGAGTGTTAGATAGTTTGCGGTGTGGCATAGAGATTATCCTATTTGGTGGTATTAGTGAATGTGCTGGTTCTTGCCCGCACATCGAATACAGCGTTCTTGTTGGCCCCATCCGGACGCAGTTATTTTTCTGTCATGGTGGGATAGAGACAGCAACTTCTGTGATTGTAGTGTTCATGTAATAGATGGACACACTTGTAAATAAGTCATTATGCAATATAAGCTGTCTTTCAAATTGCCAATGAACATAACGACACACGCATTATGAACCATCGCTTAGCTTCATTGATTAATATACTTCACTTGCATACTGCTTGTGATAAGGCTATTGATAAAGCTGATTATTTACCGTAGAACACAAGCTATTTACTAATATCGTGAAGCCGTAATGGCCGCTGTCCCTCGTGCACGTGCTACGCACTTCGTACGCTATTTGCGTACAAAGACCTCGCACGTGGTACGCAAGTTACGTTGCGCTGTGAGTACGGAATACACACAGCGAGCGTACACACAGATAATAACCTTTTAAACCTTACACAGAGTATGCTTATACTGTAAATCTTAGTGTTGAGATACTGCAATGATATAACACTGTTTAACCTTGGTCTGTAAGCTAGCTGTTTGAGCGATTGAGATGCTCAGCAACCCTTAATAACAAATGGTGAAACACACTCCTTGCTAAGGTTCCAACACCTTTACTAACAATATTTAGCTAAGTAAAAGGGAAAAAACAGTTAACAGTTCATACACTACAGGCTAACATTAATAACTAACAGAATAACTAAACAGATACATACACAATAGCGAACGATCGCAAACACAAATACATAGACTAAGAATGAATGGGGAACACTCGCTAGCGCAACCGGATCCAGTCCTCCAATTATCAGAGATAAATGTTGATGAGAGAGAGTACTGGCCGGTCTGGGGACAGTGACCCTTATATACACAACATACAGTGTACTACAAAGGGCCCTACAATCTTATTGTTCATTGGACACAGGAATGTCTCTCCGCATTATAACAAAAGGTCATAGGTTAGTTTGAACAGTGGGCTGTGACTATATCAAACTGCTCAGGTGGGAGGGAATCTCAGAATTCCCGCCGCATGGATAATGAACCGCAAATATAGTAAATGTCCAGAAACTACTAATAGACATAACTATACGCAGGAGCGATTAATCTTTACCTAACCAGCACCGGATTGTTCCTAATAAAATGTTCTTTAGTTAGGTACCAAACACCACTGCTCAAACCCTGTCTGACCCTTCGTATCATGCAAAGAGGAATTCCCCTGTCCAGTGACCAGTTACATTAAACAAACTTAGTTATTATTAAGGGGAACATTATCTATAAAACATACTATTTGGTTTTATTATTTAACAATTGAGTCGCCCGCTAGACGCACACAAACTCTACCGTAAATGTACATACCACGCGCTCGACATGGCCGAGGAGGCGCCATCACGCAGCTGCGAGTATCCGCACGCACGGGAGAGAATGTGCACGTGCAGCGGGCAAGCGCATGAGGTGAATATATGGCAACGTGTAGCATGATATTTTTCCGCCTTTGACAGTCCACCCTTTGGCAGTCATCAATAACTGCCACTTCCTAAAACAGTTCAAAAAAGAAAAATATATGTCATAATGTAAATACCATTTTATGATTGGGTAAAGGGAGGAGAGGAGCAGGTGGGAAAAAAGTATGACCTAGTGAGATAGTAGAAGCATGTGTGTATGAATCCATGTTTGAGGGGTCATGTATCATCGTGCCGTACGTGTTTTAAATCAAGCTTCGAGGTATTGCGAAGTATACATTTGAATCCTTCTTATCCCGTATTACGGGTCTGTGGATGGGCTGTCAAACTTTACCGAGCTCTTTTCGGCTTTTGGTTGCAACAAATGGGGGAGCACATTTAGTTGATGATACATGAATGGGGGGATATGTGAGTGCTGATATCTGTATCTATATTCCCTATCGACTATGTGTGTCATTACCTTAAGGTTGTAGAGGTGAAGATAAGAAGCAATTATTATAAATGCAGTCGTAAACTATGTGAGTTTAATATGCATTCGCTGATTGAGGTCTTGTCTGAAGTCTTGTCTTGATGTATATGTTGTCTGATGTCTCTCGGTGCTTTTGCTATAAATAACGAGCAAAAGTTGTTCCATTGTCCATAAAGTTACAGTCTCTAAAGTATTGGGCTATCGTAAAGTCACTAGGGAAATAGGGAAATTGGGGGCTTGTAGCATAGTTCATCAATGGTCTGTATAAAAGAGGTTGTCAAATTCTTCTTCCAAGCGGATGTCTTTGTACCTTGGAGGAAAACAAAGGAGAAACGGGTGAAAGAAACGGACCGTGGAATCACATTTTCATCACAACATTGTCTCTATCGTTGGGTCATAAATCAAATTAGTTGTTGTTATTACAGTGTCCTCGCTCCTTAAACTCATCACCCTGGTACTACTTTTACTCTTCGTTAAAACCCGAACGCATCTAAATATCAGGCTAACCAATATGACGACTCCCAGAATACACAAAATAAATTTCCCTACATCCATAATAATACCTTGGGCCCATTCTCCTAAACCCGAGAACCAATTTCGTGGGTTCAACCATGACACCAAACTGGTCAGCTCATTACCCACAGCAGCGAGTGTGAGATTGTGTTTCCTTCGAAACTCTCATTTTAATTGTAAAATGTCATCCATCTTTTGGTCTATGACCTCGGCCGGGTCCTCTGTGCTGTTTGTAATGTACGTGCAGCACTTTATTCCATATTGAGTTGCTAGGGTAACACAATACCCGCCTGTCACAGCTGTGAGGTAATTAAGAATCATCCTATGCTGAACCAGTTCTGTTTTGTAGGCTTGTAACTCTTTCCCAGTGTACCTGAATGTGTCGTCATACATTTCGGTGATATTGTCTAATAAATTTCCAAGCGCAGATATATATCTATAATTTATCACTCTTCTGGCGGTGCGAGTGATATCTAACGCGAGTAGGAATTGAATCCCGGTGGATTCATGGATCAGATCAGAGGCTGAATGCTCTGTCCTCTCTATCAGGTGCCGTTTAATGACGTACTCATAATGAGTGTGAGTATAAGGAGCTTGGGCACCGCGGTGAATATCTTTCATTTTGTTATGGGTTACAGTCATTACTTCAGGCAGTACTTTTCCAATATAACACAATCCCTCTGAGTTTGGGGCAAGCCACTTATACGCCTTCCTCCCGCATATGAAATATGCATCATCGGGGAGAACATATGGGACGGAGTATGACATTATTACAAATTTTCCATGTGAAATCTCCTAACCCTAACTCTCCCATCTGTTTAGTACACGTATCAGGTTGTACGATATGTGCACAGTATCCTGGTGATACTTCTCCAACTCGCATGGTCCTACTTCCTAGAGTGTACCTATACCGGAAAAATCTTCCATGGTCGGCTATCTGGCGTATAAGTTCTGTGTCTATGGGCATTCTGTCGGCTCTGTATGAAAAGGTCATGGTTTGATTACTCCATGACACTTCCCAATTTCCCGGCTTTCGGGGATTGGAAATGTTAAAGCACACTAAGGACCTATCCACATGATATTGGTGGAGCTTCAAACTAGGAGGACTAGAGATATTAAACCTCTTGTCCACCGGCCTCCCACCACTTAGCTCAAGTACCTCTCCTACCGTTAAAGGGAATGGCACTAATCCTGATTTGCTATGACCTTGAGGTACTTGAGAGCATACCCAACAGTCTGTCTGGTTTAACACTTTACCCACTAAGGAGTGATAGTCACTCAATGGATGTCGGTCCATGTGGACATTAAAACTGGACTGACATTTCTTGATGCACCCATCCTCAACTATATTGTCACAATGCCTACAGATGCAGTTCTCTTCAGCTAACAATCCTTCACAATTTCTTCTATTGTCAATGCTACCAGATCGTTTTCTGATACTCGCCTTTACTCGGAGATTATGTTGCTCTTGGAAATTTACGCCTCCATCCTGGTCATCAGAACCCATTCCAGATCCTTTCTCGACCTCCATGGTACTCTCACCGAAACAGACTGCTCTAGTCAACATCATGGTCAACAGGAAAATCCGGATCACAGTCTCTTGGGGCAAGTCCATCTTAGAAGAGTAAAAGGAGAAAAATAAGAAGGGGGAAAGGAAATAGGAGGGAGGTGGGAACTGGAGAAAATAACAAATGGGAAAAAGAAATCTGGCTCGACAAGCTTCCGGTCTTATTATTCTCAGCGCTCAGGTGTTGTCTCAATCCTCCCTGAACAGACACTCCAGTGATACAACCTCTACCGTCTGTTCTTTATCACGGGACCTCTAAGGGTCAGTGACCTTTTTACAATGAGACGAATGGACCCAAGTCTCTCTCTCGGCAACCTTCAATGCTGTTGTGCTGGTCAATAAGACTTGATATGGTCCTTCCCATCTGTCAATAAGGCAACCTGAGCGTAGAAAATTCCGTATCATTACATAATCCTCAGGTTCAATGTCATGACAATTACTGTCTGGCAAATCAGGAATCACCAACTTTAGATTATCATTCTGATTCCTCAATTGTTTACTCATCTTAACCAAGTACTTTACGGTTACTTCATTGTTACATTTCAAATCATCCTGGGGGTTAATCATAACATGAGGTTGTCGACCAAACAGAATTTCAAAAGGAGACAGATTAAGAGGGGACCTGGGAGTGGTTCTGATGCTGTATAATACTATTGGCAAAGCTTCAGGCCATAACAGTCCTGTTTCAGTCATTACCTTGCTCAATTTATTTTTAATAGTGCTGTTTACTCTTTCCACCTTCGCACTCGCCTGGGGGCGGTACGGAGTGTGCAGCTTACTATTAATTCCCATCAACTTACACATTGTTTGAAAGACTTCACCTGTAAAATGGGTACCCCTATCACTCTCAATGATTCTGGGGATACCATACCTGCACACAAATTCCTGCACAATTTTCTTTGCAGTAAACACAGCGGTATTTGTGGCCGCGGGAAATGCTTCAACCCAATTTGAGAACACGTCAATACAGACCAATACATACTTTAAATTTCTACAAGGTGGCAATTGTATGAAATCAATTTGTATTACCTGAAAAGGGCCATCTGTCGGAGGGATATGGGATGGCTCTGTTGATATTGCCTTTCCGATATTCTTCCTCAAGCAGGTGAGACATGTCATCGCTCTTTTACCCGCATGGGAAGAAAATCCTGGGGCGCACCAATAAGCTCTTACCAACTTGCACATTCCTTCTTTGCCTAGATGAGTCAGCCCATGTGCCGCTTCCGCTAGACTTGGAAGGTATGCTCTGGGTGCCACTGGCTTACCCTGTCCATCTGTCCAGAGTCCTGAGGACTCCTGGCCATATCCTTTTGACCTCCAGACTGCCTTTTCCTGTGGGGAACACAAATTTTGCATTTCACACAATTTCTGTGTGTTTACAGTATTAAATACCATCAGTTGTGTTTGTATGGGGTTACTAGCTGCTGATTTAGCAGCTTCGTCTGCTCGGCTGTTACCAAGTGATACCGGGTCTTGGCTATATGTGTGAGCTTTACACTTGATAACAGCCACTCTGTCGGGTTCCTGTATCGCTGTTAGAAGTCTTTTGATGTGGGCTGCATGTGCTACGGGTGTGCCAGCTGCCGTCATGAAGTTTCTGAGGCGCCATAGGGCCCCGAAATCATGGACTACTCCGAAGGTGTACCTAGGATCTGTGTAAATATTGGCTGATTTGCCCTTTGCCAATTCACATGCTCTGGTTAGGGCAACCAGTTCAGCAACTTGTGCTGAGTGTGGTGGGCCTAGCGGTTCTGCTTCTATGGTACCTTGGTCATCTACGACTGCGTATCCAGTACACAAGTCTCCCGAGTCCGTCTGTCTGTGACAACTACCGTCAGTGTAGAAAGTAAAATCTACATCTTCCAGTGGGTTGTCACTGATGTCAGGCCTTGCCGTGAAATTTTGGGTCAAATATTCCATACAATCATGCGTGTCATCCCCTGTATTAAATCCTCCTTCACCATCACTCTCATCCTCCACCCTTTGTGCCTGTCCAGGCACACCTGGGAGATATGTTGCAGGATTTAATGCGCTGCATCTCCTTATGGTAATGTTTACGGGGGCCATCAATGCCAATTCCCATCTTGTAAACCGCGCTGATGAGACGTGTCTGGTTTGGGCCGAATTCAGTAAGGCTGACACTGCATGTGGTGTATGAATTGTGAGGTTGTGTCCTAGCACTACATCTTCGCTCTTTGTGACTAGCAATGCTATTGCTGCAACACTTCGCAAGCATGTGGGGAGGGATCGCGCTACCGTATCTAGCTGGGCGCTGTAGTAGGCTACCGGCCTGCTGGCATCACCATGCTTCTGGGTTAAGACACCTGCCGCGCGCCCAGCACTCTCTGTTCCGTACAGTTCAAAGGGTTTCCCATAGTCTGGCATACCTAATGCCGGTGCCTGCGTTAGGCACTGTTTGAGTCTCTCAAATGCCATCTCGGATTCGTCTGTGTGCGAAATCCGATCAGGTTTGCTTGATGAGACCATCTCCTGCAAAGGTAGGGCCAGTATGGAAAAACCTGGGATCCAGTTACGGCAATACCCACACATTCCCAAAAACGTTCTAATCTGTTGCTGGGTTTGTGGCAGGGTCATGTCACGAATTGCTTGAATTCTATCAGCGGTGAGGTGTCTCAGTCCTTGTGTTAAACAGTGTCCCAAATACTTCACACGGGTCTGGCATAATTGTAACTTGTCCTTGGAAACCTTGTGTCCTGTGTCTGAAAGATGAAACAGGAGTTGTTTCGTATCTCTCAGGGACGCTTCCAGTGAATCTGAACACAGTAGTAAATCATCCACATATGTACTGTATCAATATTGATCCACTCTCTGGTTGGAAAGACTGTAAACAATCATGCAGGGCCTGTGAGAAAATACTTGGACTGTCTATGAAACCTTGTGGTAATCGAGTCCAAGTGTACTGAACTCCTCTGTATGTGAATGCGAATAAGTATTGACTGTCAGGGTGCAGGGGTACCGAGAAGAAGGCGGAGCAGAGGTCAATCACAGTGAAAAATTTGGCAGTGGGAGGGATTTGCATAAGGATGACAGCTGGATTTGGCACTACGGGGAATTGACTCTCAACTATTTTGTTGATCCCTCTTAGATCCTGCACTAATCTGTAACCCCTCCCCCCACTCTTTTTAACAGGGAAGATGGGACTATTGGCAGTGCTGGACGTCCTTACCAGAATGCCCTGTTGTAGCAAGCGCTCTATTACAGGGTAAACTCCTAACTCCACCTCTGGCTTCAGAGGGTATTGTGGGATTTTTGGAGCTATCCTACCATCTTTTACTTGCACAACTACTGGGGCTACGTTTGCCATTAATCCAGTGTCTTGTCCATCCTTGGTCCAAAGTGATTCCGGTATCTGGGAAATCATTTCCTCTACCTTGGACGGACACCTATTTACAACAACAGTGTGTGACATTAATCTTGTTGGGGAGTCTAGCATATCCTGTGCTTCCTGAGCGTGGTTTTCGGGTATGTCCAAGAACACACCTTCAGGAGTACAGTATATGACGCATCCCATTTTGCACAGTAAATCTCTCCCTAGGAGATTAGTCGGAGCCGATGCAGCCAGCAGAAAAGAATGCTTGGTATGCAAAGGCCCTATCGTAATCTCTGCTGGTTTGCTTAAAGGGTATTGTCGCACTACTCCTGTTACTCCCATGGCTGGAATTGTTTTACCAGTGGTTCTCATGCCCACGGTCGAATTTATCACTGACTTGGCCGCCCCCGTATCTACAAGGAAATTTAGAGATTTACCAGCTACATCAATTGTAACCTCGGGTTCACTTCCAAGGCTCGCAATTAATTTCACTGGCTGCAGACTACAGGTGTGGCCCCACCCCTATGGTGCGTGGTGACCTCCCTGCATTGCGCTGGCAGCTATTACCTGTGGAGGGGGTAAACGGGAACTATCAGAGACTTGCCAGTCTCTTCTTGGGGGATACCTTCTTGTTTCCCCTGCGTGTGGCTCATAACTCCGTCTCTGCGGTCCTTGATCCCAATCTCGTATGTCATGTCGTTGTCTAGGGTTTTTATATGCATTGTGTGGGTTACTGGTGCAGTTACGTGCAAAATGACCTTCCCTATTACAATTGTAACATTTTACTATATACGGCTTACCACCAGGGGTCTGAGATTTAGACTGAGGCGGCCTTGTTGTAAGGGCTTGGATACTTATAGCCATCAGTTTATCACTCTGTGACTCCCTGCGTCTTGTGATGTTCCTGTCGTGCCCAACAGCAGTCTCTCTTAAGGCGGCCACCGACATACCTCTCCAGTTAGGTTGAGTGGTTTGTACCCTATTCCTTAATACCTCCTTTAAACCGTCCATCAAGACGGACACCGCTACCTCTCTATGGTGTACATTTGCCTCAATTTCCACGATCCCAGTATATTTAGCCATTTCCTCCAGTGCCCGGTGGAAATAGTCAGAGGCAGTTTCTCCTTCCATTTCTTTGATGGAGAAAATTTTGTTCCATTTTACCACAGCTGGGAAGTATATTCCCAGCTGCAGATTGATTCTGGTTACATTATCTTGATTATACTCATCCGTAAGGGGTACTTCCTTCATCTAATTTACAGTCAGCTATAAATTTCACAAGGTCAATACTAGAGGGCAGACATGCCCTCAGTAGTGTCCGCCAATCTTTGTTGTTAGGTTCAGTGGAGTTACCCAGGTCCTTAATGAACCTCTGACATGCGGCTAAATCTTTTCTGGGATCAGGAAATTCAGACAAAATGGTTCTTAATTCTGCTCGGGACCAGGGACAGTGCATTGCAATATTCCTGATGGGTGTGACCCCATTTGTGTCGGTCTTCCCATTGGGGACCGCTATCACTCTAACAGGATTAAGATTAATTACTTCACTCTGGGTTGATTCTACAGTGTGTGGTGCAACAGTTTCAGCATATTGTACAGTGCCATACTTACCTCTAGATACAACCTCACCTGTCCCTGAACTATGTGCCTTTGATACCACTCTTACTGGTTGGGCGGTGCCCACTGTAGTATCGTTTATGGTGGCCGCTAGAGAGAGAGCTGAAATCGTAGTGGGCTCATCTTCCTGGTCGTATTCCTGGGGGAAGTTTAAAATGGGATACAACTTGCATGGGTTAGCGTTAGTATCAACATTTGCATTAACTTTCATTTTATTCTTATCACTACTACATTGGTTAAGTGCACCCTTATCGTACACCCGCATGTCATTCTCTGCAGCCACTTTTTCCCCTACTATATACGGTGGTGGTGCCGTTGCTATCAGACTCCTACCAGGATTTGAATTTGCTTTCTCAGCTAATTCCTGTTGTATTTCACTTTCCTGTTGCCATACCTGTAAACTATCATAATGTCAAATCCTCTGCTTTGCAGATTTTATTAGACCTATCCTTTTTCTTAGATTCTGCAATACCTCAGGGTTCAAACTGCCTACCCGGGGAAACTGCTCCCCATCATCCTCTGTCATTCGTTCTCATTCTTTGCAAAATACCTGTGTGTGTGATCCGTATTTTTCACACATTATATACCGTGCTGACCCTTTGGGCCAACAAATACCAACGTGAACCCTTGTTGGACGTCCCTTCTTTGAACAACTGGCCCCCATTGTTTGCAGATATTGCTGTCTCAGCGAATTCTTACAAAACAAACCAAGTTGCCCGCGGTAAGGCAACGGTGAAAGTTCAACTAGTGCCTTCACTCACTTTACGCCCCAATTGGCCAATACGAGTTCCAGCAATGTGCCCACCACTGGACGTACCCAATTCGCGGGATCTTTTTGTAACCTCTATTTACTGGGGCGTGTGGGAGTATGCTACCCTCCCCAGTAAGTATTGGTTGTTGGAGATTTCCTGAGTGAACAGCGAAACTCCCTTAAAATAACAAAAACCTACACAAATCACGTTAGAATGTACAAATAGTGTTTATGATCCCACAGTAAATTTTAATGGGTATCAAGGTAACAAACTAATGCACACAATTACGTGCGGTCCAGTCGCACTGCGCATAAGTAACTTAATATTTATACGCTGTACGACCAACGGAATCGGTTATTTAGGCTGCGAAACCTTCAGCCGGAGCTCAACTTGTCTATATGGGTAATACGCAAAACCCCCCGGGCTGCGCTTAAACCTTCGCAGTCCTTTTGTCTGCGGATACTACTTGCTCCTTTTACCTTGTATAATGTTAACGCGGGCAAGCCAGTCCCACGCCACCAAGTGTCCACTCACCTGATGTGGTCTCCGACGGGATCCCGATTTCTGGGTTCACAAAATAATACCTTTATTTCCACACTCACTCCTACTCACTCATATACACACTGATCTTTCTGTACAGAAATTCCTTTCATACAGGCAGTAGTTCAATCCCTGGGTTTTGCAGTAGAAAAAGGTTCTCTTTTAACTAAGCTTTTTTTTTTTTTGGAAACTGAACAAACCTGTGCTATTATCAGGTGGCTGTACTATACCGCCCCCACTAAAACAATGTTATCGTGTGATTTGAGTTTCGGTGGGTGTATCCGTACGCTCCGTTGCGTAAACACGCCACGTGCGTATGCCTTTGTGTTGCGTACGTAATCTCGCACGTTGCCCGAGACACGTATGCACAAAGTCCAGATATGCCCACAGCAACGCAACTAACACGCTTCTATAAATGTAAACGATGTTCAACTGTAATCGCTTATCGTACACCACACAGTATTTGCTATGCTGTGTGCGTGTCCGTTACAATTATTCCCTTAAAAATTATCCTTTATAATCTCAACTAAATAGCACCAGATTTCCTCAGCACGTCTCTAATAATCGATTCTAATGGCAACAAGAGAGTGAGATGCAACAATGCAGGTGTGTGCGTGTGTGCGTACGCAAAACAGAAATAAACAGTTATAAAAGATAATAGCGTATTGTTCTTACTGTCACGATCCGGGTATCTGGACGCCATTACTTACCCTTCAGATGCCTCCTAAGGCTGGCTCAGCGTTCCAGGACCGGATTCCGCTGTTCCTGAGTTTCCACATGCAGAATGTCAGAGTGGTGATTTCATCAGCCGCGGCCTCCGCTGTGCCCGCGTGGTTAAATGTGCGCTTGTCAGTCTGGCGTCTCCTGTCTCCTGTGGCCGGCGTCGCCATTACTGTTTCAATTCTCACATGGATTACAAACCAAACTTCCCTCCAAGTGTCTGCATGGGCGCAGCCATCTTGGATTTTGTCATCTGATTATTTCCACCAATCTGCTGTCTGTATTGTTGATTTGCATAATTGCCTAGCCAACCCCTTCCTTGCTGCAGGTATAAGTATGCTGTGCCTGAGCAAGGAAGGCGTCAGTGCTTTGGTTGTCTAACCTAGTTCCAGTTTGTCTCTCTCCTGTGGTTGTCTTCCAGGTTCCAGCTCCTGTCTCCAGACTTCTGCTATAGAGACCCGCACCAGCATTCCATCTGCGGTGTAGCCTGACTCTCCGATCCATTCTGGACTCACCTGTTTCCAGCTACAACAATCACCTGCTTCCAGCCCAGCTTCCAGCAGTGTATAGCTTCTCTTAAAGGGCCGGTGTCCTTTTCTGCAGTTTACCACTCTCCACCGGTATTATTATTTCACCGCTCTCAAACAATCACCTGCTTCCAGCCCAGCTTCCAGCAGTGTATAGCTTCTCTTAAAGGGCCGGTGTCCTTTTCTGCAGTTTACCACTCTCCACCGGTATTATTATTTCACCGCTCTCAAACTCCAAACTTCATTATTATTTCATCGCTCTCAAGTTCGTTTATTATTTAACTGGTTCCAGCCAGTATCCACTCCGTGCTAACAACAGTCTGGTTCCAGCCAGTATCCACAGCAGCCGTTTTACCTTCAGCAGCCCAGCCTTTCCTGGAACATCAGCTGGTACGATCCTGGGTTCTCTCCATTGCTACAGTCAGGCCTGGTAAGGACTTTCCAACTAGAAGATTATAAGAACTGTCTCACACTACCAGTGCCTGTGGCCCTTGCCACCCTGTAGTAGCCAGGAATTGTATTTATCCTCTGTTGACTTTTATGTTTCCTTTTACTGCTGCTGTGTTACGGAGTTTGTCATAATAAACATCATTGACTTTTATCCTGGTTGTCGTGGTCACGCCTTCGGGCAGTTATTCTACATGTTACTTACATGTCTAGGGGTCTGATACAACCTCCCAGGTTCCGTTACATCTCAGCCCCTACAACTGAGGCTGCCTCCCGTCAGCTCAGGCCCTCAGTTGTGACAGTAAGCACTGACCTAATGAATCCAGCCGGAGACCAGGATCAAGCGGCCAGGCCGATGCAAGAACTGGCAGCCCGACTTGAACATCAGGAGGCTGCACAGGGCCACATCATCCGCTGTCTCCAGGATCTCTCTACACGGCTGGATGGGATTCAAACGATCCTCCGTGGACCTGGCACGTCCGGTGCGTCCACTACAGTGACACCAGCTGTAACCCCACCCACCTTACCCATTTCCAGTCCACATCTTCATCTTCCAACGCCAGCAAAATTTGATGGATCTCCAAGGTTCTGCAGGGGATTTCTCAATCAATGTGAAATCCACTTTGAGCTTCTACCTGGCAATTTCTTCAGTGACCGTACCAAGGTTGCCTATGTCATCTCTCTTCTCAGTGGCTCAGCCCTTGGCTGGGCATCACCTTTATGGGAGAAGTCTGATCCCCTGCTATCCTCCTATACTGACTTTGTAGCTACATTCAGGCGCATCTTCGACGAGCCAGGCCGGATAACATCTGCTTCATCTGAGATTCTCCGTTTACGCCAGGGAACACGTACTGTGGGACAGTATCTTATACAGTTTAAAATCCTGGCATCCGAACTGGCATGGAACGACGAGGCCCTGTATGCTGCATTCTGGCATGGCTTATCTGAACGCATCAAGGATGAGTTAGCTACCAGAGACTTGCCCTCTAAGTTGGATGAGCTAATTTCTCTTTGCACGAAGGTTGATCTACGTTTCAGAGAGAGAGCAACCGAGCGAGGAAGATCATCTACTCCTAAATCTTCTGCTCCTCCTCCTCGTCAACCATCTCCATCCAAGGATGAGCCTATGCAAATTAGTCGTTCCCGTCTATCTCCCGCTGAGCGCCGAAGACGACTCTCTCTGTCTCTACTGTGCAGCTCCGTCGCACACTATCAATGCCTGTCCCAAACGTCCGGGAAACTCCAGATCCTAGCTCGCCAAGGAGAGGGCCGGCTAGGAGTAATGATCTCCTCTCCATCTCCTCATGACTGTAACCTCCCAGTGTCGCTCCAAATTGCTCAACGTTACAGGAACGTCATTGCCCTCCTTGATTCCGGAGCAGCTGGGAATTTCATAACCGAAGCTTATGTTAAACGGTGGTCCCTACCCACGAGAGACTGTCCTCGTCCATCTCTTTGACTGCCGTGGATGGCAGCAAGATTTTTGACGCAGTCATTTCCTTAAGGACTCTTCCAGTTCGTCTGAGAGTGGGAGTTCTTCATTCTGAGTATATTTCTTTTTTAGTGATTCCAAGAGCCACACATCCAGTGGTTTTAGGCCTTCCATGGCTCCGTCTCCACAACCCATCAATTGACTGGACGACTACGCAAATACTGGCATGGGGTCCCTCCTGTGCTGAGACTTGTTTAGCCAAAGTTCTTCCTGTTTGTTCTTCCTTCCCCAGGTCATCTGATGTTCCGCCTCCTCCATATCAAGACTTCACGGACGTGTTCAGTAAAGCCTCTGCTGATATCCTTCCTCCTCATAGAGAATGGGACTGCCCAATCGACCTCATTCCAGGGAAGGTTCCACCGCGAGGCCGAACTTATCCGTTGTCTCTGCCTGAGACACATTCCATGGAAGAGTACATCAAAGAGAACCTGGCGAAGGGTTTCATCCGACCATCTTCTTCTCCAGCCGGCGCAGGCTTCTTCTTCGTTAAGAAGAAAGACGGTGGTCTGCGTCCGTGCATCGATTACAGAGGTCTGAACGACATTACCGTCAAGAACCGATACCCTTTACCCCTGATTACCGAGCTCTTTGATAGAGTTAGTGGTGCAACTATTTTCACAAAGCTGGACTTGAGGGGTGCCTACAATCTCATCCGAATCCGTGAGGGTGACGAGTGGAAGACCGCCTTTAACACCCGTGACGGACATTATGAGTACCTCGTCATGCCCTTCGGATTGAGCAACGCTCCAGCAGTCTTCCAGCACTTCGTGAATGAGATTTTCAGGGACATCTTGTACCGCCATGTCGTGGTTTATCTAGACGACATCCTCATCTTTGCTAATAATCTCGAAGATCATCGTTTCTGGGTAAAAGAGGTTCTTTCCCGTCTCCGTGTCAATCACCTCTATTGTAAATTGGAGAAGTGTGTGTTTGAAGTTAAAACCATTCCGTTTCTAGGTTACATTGTGTCCGGTTCCGGACTAGAGATGGATCCTGAGAAACTCCAAGCAATCCAGAATTGGCCTATACCCTTAAGCCTCAAAGGGGTCCAGAGGTTCTTAGGGTTCGCCAATTATTATAGAAAATTTATACGAGACTTTTCCACCATCGTGGCGCCTATCACTGCATTAACCAAGAAAGGTGCTAATCCGTCCAAGTGGTACGAGGAAGCTACACAGGCCTTTCACCTTCTGAAGCAACGGTTCATCTCTGCACCAGTTCTGAAACAGCCCGACACCGACTCTCCTTTTATCTTAGAGGTAGATGCCTCCTCCGTTGGAGTAGGAGCGGTGTTATCCCAGAGGGCCAAAGATGGACATCTACATCCTTGCAGTTTCTTCTCCCGGAAGTTCTCCCCAGCTGAGCGCAACTATGCCATTGGCGATCAGGAGTTGCTAGCCATCAAGCTCGCTCTGGAGGAGTGGAGATACCTGTTGGAGGGAGCTTCCCACTCAATCACCATACTTACCGACCACAAAAATCTTTTATATCTCAAAGGCGCACAATGTCTGAATCCTCGTCAGGCCAGATGGGCACTTTTCTTTTCTAGGTTTGACTTTAAACTCCAGTTCTGTCCGGGTTCTCAGAATCGTAAGGCCGATGCCCTTTCCCGCTCATGGGAGCAAGAAAATGAGTCCGAGTCTGCAGACAAGCATCCTATTATTAATCCGTTGGCATTCTCCACGGTAGGGATGGACTCTACGCCTCCACCAGGGAAAAGTTTTGTTAAGCCAGTTCTAAGGAAGAAGCTCATGCATTGGGCCCATGCTTCCCGTTTTGCTGGACATACAGGCATTCAGAAAACCCTTGAATTTATTTCTAGGTCCTACTGGTGGCCAACTCTGAAGAAGGACGTTATGGAATTTATTGCCTCCTGCCCAAAGTGTGCCCAACACAAAGTCTCCCGCCAGTCGCCTGCGGGGCAACTGGTTCCATTATCTGTTCCCCGTCGACCTTGGACCCATTTGTCGATGGACTTTGTTTCCGATCTACCTATCTGCAACAAGTTTAATACCATCTGGGTGGTAGTTGACCGGTTCACCAAGATGGCACATTTCATCCCTCTCACCGGTCTTCCGTCAGCTTCCAAGTTGGCTCAAGTGTTTATACAAGAGATCTTCCGACTTCACGGTCTTCCTGAAGAGATCATCTCGGATCGTGGAGTACAATTTGTAGCCAAATTTTGGCGAAGTTTGTGTCAAGCCCTCCAAGTCAAGTTAAAGTTTTCCACGGCTTACCATCCTCAGACCAATGGTCAAACCGAGAGGGTGAATCAGGACTTGGAGGCCTTCCTCCGTATATGTGTGTCTTCCTCTCAAGATGACTGGGTTCAACTCCTTCCTTGGGCCGAGTTCAGCCACAACAATCAATACCATTCCTCATCTTCTTCTACACCATTCTTCATTAATTATGGATTCCACCCTAAAGTCCCAGAATTCCAACCGCTTCCAGCAACTTCTGTTCCAGCAGTGGATGTCACCTTGCGTCAGTTTTCAAATAACTGGAGGAACGTCCGCGCAGCCCTGCTTAAAGCCTCATTCAGGTATAAGAAGTTTGCCGATAGGAAGCGTAGAGCGGTTCCTGCTCTCAAGGTGGGTGATCGTGTGTGGCTGTCCACGAAGAATTTGAGGTTGAGAGTTCCCAGCATGAAATTTGCACCTCGCTACATCGGACCCTTCAAGATTGAACAAGTCAGCAATCCTGTTGCCTACAGGTTACAGTTACCATCCTTCTTGAAAATACCCAGGACATTTCATGTTTCTTTGTTGAAACCGCTGATCCTGAATCGGTTTCATTCCGCACTTCCTCCAGCTCCCAAAGTTCAGACTCAACGGGGAGTCGAGTACGAGGTGGCCAAGATTTTGGACTCACGTTTCCGTTACGGTCAGTTACAATACCTCATTGACTGGAAGGGCTATGGTCCTGAAGAACGCTCTTGGACCAATGCCTCAGACGTCCACGCTCCTGCCTTGGTCCGAAATTTCCACGCAAAGTTTCCTTTAAAGCCTAAGAAGTGTCCTGGGGCCACTCCTAAAGGGGGGGGGGGTGCTGTCACGATCCGGGTATCTGGACGCCATTACTTACCCTTCAGATGCCTCCTAAGGCTGGCTCAGCGTTCCAGGACCGGATTCCGCTGTTCCTGAGTTTCCACATGCAGAATGTCAGAGTGGTGATTTCATCAGCCGCGGCCTCCGCTGTGCCCGCGTGGTTAAATGTGCGCTTGTCAGTCTGGCGTCTCCTGTCTCCTGTGGCCGGCGTCGCCATTACTGTTTCAATTCTCACATGGATTACAAACCAAACTTCACTCCAAGTGTCTGCATGGGCGCAGCCATCTTGGATTTTGTCATCTGATTATTTCCACCAATCTGCTGTCTGTATTGTTGATTTGCATAATTGCCTAGCCAACCCCTTCCTTGCTGCAGGTATAAGTATGCTGTGCCTGAGCAAGGAAGGCGTCAGTGCTTTGGTTGTCTAACCTAGTTTCAGTTTGTCTCTCTCCTGTGGTTGTCTTCCAGGTTCCAGCTCCTGTCTCCAGACTTCTGCTATAGAGACCCGCACCAGCATTCCATCTGCGGGGTAGCCTGACTCTCCGATCCATTCTGGACTCACCTGTTTCCAGCTACAACAATCACCTGCTTCCAGCCCAGCTTCCAGCAGTGTATAGCTTCTCTTAAAGGGCCGGTGTCCTTTTCTGCAGTTTACCACTCTCCACCGGTATTATTATTTCACCGCTCTCAAACAATCACCTGCTTCCAGCCCAGCTTCCAGCAGTGTATAGCTTCTCTTAAAGGGCCGGTGTCCTTTTCTGCAGTTTACCACTCTCCACCGGTATTATTATTTCACCGCTCTCAAACTCCAAACTTCATTATTATTTCATCGCTCTCAAGTTCGTTTATTATTTAACTGGTTCCAGCCAGTATCCACTCCGTGCTAACAACAGTCTGGTTCCAGCCAGTATCCACAGCAGCCGTTTTACCTTCAGCAGCCCAGCCTTTCCTGGAACATCAGCTGGTACGATCCTGGGTTCTCTCCATTGCTACAGTCAGGCCTGGTAAGGACTTTCCAACTAGAAGATTATAAGAACTGTCTCACACTACCAGTGCCTGTGGCCCTTGCCACCCTGTAGTAGCCAGGAATTGTATTTATCCTCTGTTGACTTTTATGTTTCCTTTTACTGCTGCTGTGTTACGGAGTTTGTCATAATAAACATCATTGACTTTTATCCTGGTTGTCGTGGTCACGCCTTCGGGCAGTTATTCTACATGTTACTTACATGTCTAGGGGTCTGATACAACCTCCCAGGTTCCGTTACATCTCAGCCCCTACAACTGAGGCTGCCTCCCGTCAGCTCAGGCCCTCAGTTGTGACAGTAAGCACTGACCTAATGAATCCAGCCGGAGACCAGGATCAAGCGGCCAGGCCGATGCAAGAACTGGCAGCCCGACTTGAACATCAGGAGGCTGCACAGGGCCACATCATCCGCTGTCTCCAGGATCTCTCTACACGGCTGGATGGGATTCAAACGATCCTCCGTGGACCTGGCACGTCCGGTGCGTCCACTACAGTGACACCAGCTGTAACCCCACCCACCTTACCCATTTCCAGTCCACATCTTCATCTTCCAACGCCAGCAAAATTTGATGGATCTCCAAGGTTCTGCAGGGGATTTCTCAATCAATGTGAAATCCACTTTGAGCTTCTACCTGGCAATTTCTTCAGTGACCGTACCAAGGTTGCCTATGTCATCTCTCTTCTCAGTGGCTCAGCCCTTGGCTGGGCATCACCTTTATGGGAGAAGTCTGATCCCCTGCTATCCTCCTATACTGACTTTGTAGCTACATTCAGGCGCATCTTCGACGAGCCAGGCCGGATAACATCTGCTTCATCTGAGATTCTCCGTTTACGCCAGGGAACACGTACTGTGGGACAGTATCTTATACAGTTTAAAATCCTGGCATCCGAACTGGCATGGAACGACGAGGCCCTGTATGCTGCATTCTGGCATGGCTTATCTGAACGCATCAAGGATGAGTTAGCTACCAGAGACTTGCCCTCTAAGTTGGATGAGCTAATTTCTCTTTGCACGAAGGTTGATCTACGTTTCAGAGAGAGAGCAACCGAGCGAGGAAGATCATCTACTCCTAAATCTTCTGCTCCTCCTCCTCGTCAACCATCTCCATCCAAGGATGAGCCTATGCAAATTAGTCGTTCCCGTCTATCTCCCGCTGAGCGCCGAAGACGACTCTCTGAGTCTCTCTGTCTCTACTGTGCAGCTCCGTCGCACACTATCAATGCCTGTCCCAAACGTCCGGGAAACTCCAGATCCTAGCTCGCCAAGGAGAGGGCCGGCTAGGAGTAATGATCTCCTCTCCATCTCCTCATGACTGTAACCTCCCAGTGTCGCTCCAAATTGCTCAACGTTACAGGAACGTCATTGCCCTCCTTGATTCCGGAGCAGCTGGGAATTTCATAACCGAAGCTTATGTTAAACGGTGGTCCCTACCCACCGAGAGACTGTCCTCGTCCATCTCTTTGACTGCCGTGGATGGCAGCAAGATTTTTGACGCAGTCATTTCCTTAAGGACTCTTCCAGTTCGTCTGAGAGTGGGAGTTCTTCATTCTGAGTATATTTCTTTTTTAGTGATTCCAAGAGCCACACATCCAGTGGTTTTAGGCCTTCCATGGCTCCGTCTCCACAACCCATCAATTGACTGGACGACTACGCAAATACTGGCATGGGGTCCCTCCTGTGCTGAGACTTGTTTAGCCAAAGTTCTTCCTGTTTGTTCTTCCTTCCCCAGGTCATCTGATGTTCCGCCTCCTCCATATCAAGACTTCACGGACGTGTTCAGTAAAGCCTCTGCTGATATCCTTCCTCCTCATAGAGAATGGGACTGCCCAATCGACCTCATTCCAGGGAAGGTTCCACCGCGAGGCCGAACTTATCCGTTGTCTCTGCCTGAGACACACTCCATGGAAGAGTACATCAAAGAGAACCTGGCGAAGGGTTTCATCCGACCATCTTCTTCTCCAGCCGGCGCAGGCTTCTTCTTCGTTAAGAAGAAAGACGGTGGTCTGCGTCCGTGCATCGATTACAGAGGTCTGAACGACATTACCGTCAAGAACCGATACCCTTTACCCCTGATTACCGAGCTCTTTGATAGAGTTAGTGGTGCAACTATTTTCACAAAGCTGGACTTGAGGGGTGCCTACAATCTCATCCGAATCCGTGAGGGTGATGAGTGGAAGACCGCCTTTAACACCCGTGACGGACATTATGAGTACCTCGTCATGCCCTTCGGATTGAGCAACGCTCCAGCAGTCTTCCAGCACTTCGTGAATGAGATTTTCAGGGACATCTTGTACCGCCATGTCGTGGTTTATCTAGACGACATCCTCATCTTTGCTAATAATCTCGAAGATCATCGTTTCTGGGTAAAAGAGGTTCTTTCCCGTCTCCGTGTCAATCACCTCTATTGTAAATTGGAGAAGTGTGTGTTTGAAGTTAAAACCATTCCGTTTCTAGGTTACATTGTGTCCGGTTCCGGACTAGAGATGGATCCTGAGAAACTCCAAGCAATCCAGAATTGGCCTATACCCTTAAGCCTCAAAGGGGTCCAGAGGTTCTTAGGGTTCGCCAATTATTATAGAAAATTTATACGAGACTTTTCCACCATCGTGGCGCCTATCACTGCATTAACCAAGAAAGGTGCTAATCCGTCCAAGTGGTCCGAGGAAGCTACACAGGCCTTTCACCTTCTGAAGCAACGGTTCATCTCTGCACCAGTTCTGAAACAGCCCGACACCGACTCTCCTTTTATCTTAGAGGTAGATGCCTCCTCCGTTGGAGTAGGAGCGGTGTTATCCCAGAGGGCCAAAGATGGACATCTACATCCTTGCAGTTTCTTCTCCCGGAAGTTCTCCCCAGCTGAGCGCAACTATGCCATTGGCGATCAGGAGTTGCTAGCCATCAAGCTCGCTCTGGAGGAGTGGAGATACCTGTTGGAGGGAGCTTCCCACTCAATCACCATACTTACCGACCACAAAAACCTTTTATATCTCAAAGGCGCACAATGTCTGAATCCTCGTCAGGCCAGATGGGCACTTTTCTTTTCTAGGTTTGACTTTAAACTCCAGTTCTGTCCGGGTTCTCAGAATCGTAAGGCCGATGCCCTTTCCCGCTCATGGGAGCAAGAAAATGAGTCCGAGTATGCAGACAAGCATCCTATTATTAATCCGTTGGCATTCTCCACGGTAGGGATGGACTCTACGCCTCCACCAGGGAAAAGTTTTGTTAAGCCAGTTCTAAGGAAGAAGCTCATGCATTGGGCCCATGCTTCCCGTTTTGCTGGACATACAGGCATTCAGAAAACCCTTGAATTTATTTCTAGGTCCTACTGGTGGCCAACTCTGAAGAAGGACGTTATGGAATTTATTGCCTCCTGCCCAAAGTGTGCCCAACACAAAGTCTCCCGCCAGTCGCCTGCGGGGCAACTGGTTCCATTATCTGTTCCCCGTCAACCTTGGACCCATTTGTCGATGGACTTTGTTTCCGATCTACCTATCTGCAACAAGTTTAATACCATCTGGGTGGTAGTTGACCGGTTCACCAAGATGGCACATTTCATCCCTCTCACCAGTCTTCCGTCAGCTTCCAAGTTGGCTCAAGTGTTTATACAAGAGATCTTCCGACTTCACGGTCTTCCTGAAGAGATCATCTCGGATCGTGGAGTACAATTTGTAGCCAAATTTTGGCGAAGTTTGTGTCAAGCCCTCCAAGTCAAGTTAAAGTTTTCCACGGCTTACCATCCTCAGACCAATGGTCAAACCGAGAGGGTGAATCAGGACTTGGAGGCCTTCCTCCGTATATATGTGTCTTCCTCTCAAGATGACTGGGTTCAACTCCTTCCTTGGGCCGAGTTCAGCCACAACAATCAATACCATTCCTCATCTTCTTCTACACCATTCTTCATTAATTATGGATTCCACCCTAAAGTCCCAGAATTCCAACCGCTTCCCGCAACTTCTGTTCCTGCAGTGGATGTCACCTTGCGTCAGTTTTCAAATAACTGGAGGAACGTCCGCGCAGCCCTGCTTAAAGCCTCATTCAGGTATAAGAAGTTTGCCGATAGGAAGCGTAGAGCGGTTCCTGCTCTCAAGGTGGGTGATCGTGTGTGGCTGTCCACGAAGAATTTGAGGTTGAGAGTTCCCAGCATGAAATTTGCACCTCGCTACATCGGACCCTTCAAGATTGAACAAGTCATCAATCCTGTTGCCTACAGGTTACAGTTACCATCCTTCTTGAAAATACCCAGGACATTTCATGTTTCTTTGTTGAAACCGCTGATCCTGAATCGGTTTCATTCCGCACTTCCTCCAGCTCCCAAAGTTCAGACTCAACGGGGAGTCGAGTACGAGGTGGCCAAGATTTTGGACTCACGTTTCCGTTACGGTCAGTTACAATACCTCATTGACTGGAAGGGCTATGGTCCTGAAGAACGCTCTTGGACCAATGCCTCAGACGTCCACGCTCCTGCCTTGGTCCGAAATTTCCACGCAAAGTTTCCTTTAAAGCCTAAGAAGTGTCCTGGGGCCACTCCTAAAGGGGGGGGGTGCTGTCACGATCCGGGTATCTGGACGCCATTACTTACCCTTCAGATGCCTCCTAAGGCTGGCTCAGCGTTCCAGGACCGGATTCCGCTGTTCCTGAGTTTCCACATGCAGAATGTCAGAGTGGTGATTTCATCAGCCGCGGCCTCCGCTGTGCCCGCGTGGTTAAATGTGCGCTTGTCAGTCTGGTGTCTCCTGTCTCCTGTGGCCGGCGTCGCCATTACTGTTTCAATTCTCACATGGATTACAAACCAAACTTCCCTCCAAGTGTCTGCATGGGCGCAGCCATCTTGGATTTTGTCATCTGATTATTTCCACCAATCTGCTGTCTGTATTGTTGATTTGCATAATTGCCTAGCCAACCCCTTCCTTGCTGCAGGTATAAGTATGCTGTGCCTGAGCAAGGAAGGCGTCAGTGCTTTGGTTGTCTAACCTAGTTCCAGTTTGTCTCTCTCCTGTGGTTGTCTTCCAGGTTCCAGCTCCTGTCTCCAGACTTCTGCTATAGAGACCCGCACCAGCATTCCATCTGCGGTGTAGCCTGACTCTCCGATCCATTCTGGACTCACCTGTTTCCAGCTACAACAATCACCTGCTTCCAGCCCAGCTTCCAGCAGTGTATAGCTTCTCTTAAAGGGCCGGTGTCCTTTTCTGCAGTTTACCACTCTCCACCGGTATTATTATTTCACCGCTCTCAAACAATCACCTGCTTCCAGCCCAGCTTCCAGCAGTGTATAGCTTCTCTTAAAGGGCCGGTGTCCTTTTCTGCAGTTTACCACTCTCCACCGGTATTATTATTTCACCGCTCTCAAACTCCAAACTTCATTATTATTTCATCGCTCTCAAGTTCGTTTATTATTTAACTGGTTCCAGCCAGTATCCACTCCGTGCTAACAACAGTCTGGTTCCAGCCAGTATCCACAGCAGCCGTTTTACCTTCAGCAGCCCAGCCTTTCCTGGAACATCAGCTGGTACGATCCTGGGTTCTCTCCATTGCTACAGTCAGGCCTGGTAAGGACTTTCCAACTAGAAGATTATAAGAACTGTCTCACACTACCAGTGCCTGTGGCCCTTGCCACCCTGTAGTACCCAGGAATTGTATTTATCCTCTGTTGACTTTTATGTTTCCTTTTACTGCTGCTGTGCTACCGAGTTTGTCATAATAAACATCATTGACTTTTATCCTGGTTGTCGTGGTCACGCCTTCGGGCAGTTATTCTACATGTTACTTACATGTCTAGGGGTCTGATACAACCTCCCAGGTTCCGTTACATCTCAGCCCCTACAACTGAGGCTGCCTCCCGTCAGCTCAGGCCCTCAGTTGTGACACTTACCTTCCGGTACCGGATTCCACCCCAGCACTCCTACAGCGTAGCGTAACAGACGCTTATCTAGTCAGCACCACTGTATCCCTCACCACCAATACGGATACGAAGGGATACTGCGTTCCCGCCCTTTGCTGACAGATAAAGTCTGTTCACCAGTGTGGATATGTGGAGGACGGACTTGGCCCCAATTGATAAAGCTGATTATTTACCGTAGAACACAAGCTATTTACTAATATCGTGAAGCCGTAATGGCCGCTGTCCCTCGTGCACGTGCTACGCACTTCGTACGCTATTTGCGTACAAAGACCTCGCACGGGGTACGCAAGTTACGTACACACGCTGCGCTGTGAGTACGGAATACACACAGCGAGTGTACACACAGATAATAACCTTTTAAACCTTACACAGAGTATGCTTATACTGTAAATCTTAGTGTTGAGATACTGCAATGATATAACACTGTTTAACCTTGGTCTGTAAGCTAGCTGTTTGAGCGATTGAGATGCTCAGCAACCCTTAATAACAAATGGTGAAACACACTCCTTGCTAAGGTTCCAACACCTTTACTAACAATATTTAGCTAAGTAAAAGGGAAAAAACAGTTAACAGTTCATACACTACAGGCTAACATTAATAACTAACAGAATAACTAAACAGATACATACACAATAGCGAACGATCGCAAACACAAATACATAGACTAAGAATGAATGGCTAACATTAAAACGGGTAACAAAGTGGCCACAGAGAAACATACCATACGGGGAACACTCGCTAGCGCAACCGGATCCAGTCCTCCAATTATCAGAGATAAATGTTGATGAGAGAAAGTACTGGCCGGTCTGGGGACAGTGACCCTTATATACACAACATACAGTGTACTACAAAGGGCCCTACAATCTTATTGTTCATTGGACACAGGAATGTCTCTCCGCATTATAACAAAAGGTCATAGGTTAGTTTGAACAGGTGGGCTGTGACTATATCAAACTGCTCAGGTGGGAGGGAATCTCAGAATTCCCGCCGCATGGATAATGAACCGCAAATATAGTAAATGTCCAGAAACTGCTAATAGGCATAACTATACGCAGGAGCGATTAATCTTTATCTAACCAGCACCGGATTGTTCCTAATAAAATGTTCTTTAGTTAGGTACCAAACACCACTGCTCAAACCCTGCCTGACCCTTCGTATCATGCAAAGAGGAATTCCCCTGTCCAGCGACCAGTTACATTGAACAAACTTACAGTTATTATTAAGGGGAACATTATCTATAAAACATACTATTTGGTTTTATTATTTAACAATTGAGTCGCCCGCTAGACGCACACAAACTCTACCGTAAATGCACATACCACGCGCTCGAGCGCATGGCCGAGGAGGCGCCATCACGCAGCTGCGAGTATCCGCACGCACGGGAGAGAATGTGCACGTGCAGCGGGCAAGCGCATGAGGTGAATATATGGCAACGTGTAGCATGATATTTTTCCGACTTTGACACTGTTTATACAATAGGAGTGAATACCCGGGCGATATAGGATAGCAAATCCAGTGCATACAAATTTGTATGAATATCAACCCTCTGTTTTATTTCTTAGTTGAGAAAAGGAAAATAACAACTTCTTAACACATATGGGCTGTTGATGGTAGAGTGTGTGAGACATACAAAAGATTTATTACAAATACTCAGACTATAGAGGACATTGGGATTTGGAAGTTTTCAGTAGCCATCAATTGTGGGCTTGATTTATCCATATATACACATAACAGTTTCACTTGTAAATTTAGTAGTATTCCAAATAATATCTATTGGTAGTGTTTGCATTCATCGAAGTGGAGATAATTTTAAATCTCATCACTTTTCTATCTTAGAGCACTTCATTCTTTTTCTATACGTAATTTTAACCATATATTTTGCTATGCTGACCGATTCACGGCCTCTTAATGTGATAATAAAAGTTATATTTTAATTTATCCTGTGTGCACCTTACTAGTACAACCCCATTCTCTTTTTTCTATATCATGTGTCGCTAATTGGTTGTCTTAGGTAGCACCCCCAAGCTTTATGTACATTAAACCTTAAAGTATGTATTGGGGTTATCATAAGTGATTTATTTCACTTTACTATTGCGTAATTTGAGAGTGCAGATCTTTTTCCCAGTTCTTGTTGTCGGAAGCCACCATCCTAGCCACATGCGAGTCTACTGGAGGAGGCGTTTCCCAATTTTCAGACAGCTCTGGCGCGAGGGGATAGCGAGCCAGCATCTTCTTCTGAGGCACAAACTTCTTTCCCGGGTTTCCCCAGGTTTCCAGACGTATATCCACTAGGTGGTCAGAGTGAGGTAAAACTTGTTTAACCACCTTCTGACGCTTGAACCTATCTGGTTTCTTAGGAGGGACGGACGGCTCGGGATCATCCGTAATCTGTAGAATCAACTTAATAGCCTCCAAAAGATCAGGAACATCCACATGTGAACTACCATCCCCCATCAGCAGTATCTGTGTCAGAATCTGTGGGGTCAGTGTAAGCGCCATCTTCATCAGACGAGGTGTCAGTGACAGCAGTGGATTGTGAGGAGGTAAGAGCTCGCTTAGAGGACCCCTTGGTCTTAGGCGAGCGAGGGTCAGACTTTTTAGTAGTCAGGGACTGGTTCAATTTCTTCAATTGAGCAGACAAGTTATCTGCCCACGGCGGGTTAGCTGCAGGGACCACATATGGTTGAACCGGCATAGGAGGTCCCATAGTGTCAGTTTAGTAACTAGCGTATTTAGAAGCGTAGAGAAAGTAGACCACGGTGGGTCATTATGGACCCCGTTGCCACAGTCCCACTGGGGGGGCAAGGAGCCCCCAGAACCAGAGCCCACAGCTGCTATAGTCTCCTCATAGGGATCTGTGGCTTCAGCAACACCGGCAGTGTGTTCAGCCCCAGAACCGTTACCCTTAGAAGCAGACATGATATAACTTGCAGTATGAGGTAACACAGTACAATTATCAGCAGCACTATACCTCTAAACCCAAACCCCTGCGCAGTGTAGTCAGCACAAGCAGAGATACAGGAGAGATATGGTGACTAAAATCACAGAGAAAAATACGTATTAGAGTATATCTTGTGAATATCCTATATTATTATGAAACCTGATGCACCAAGCCCCCTCAGGTTATAGAATATAGGGATAGCAAGTTGAGTGAGAGACACGAAATGTAAATCACCCAGCAAGCTAATGCATACACAGATAGTCACAGCTATACAATGCAGAGGTTATTACCAACAATAATACTGCACTGGACCAGCTTATATCTATATAGCACTGTAATCAATAGATATAACACTGCACAGTAAGAACTGGATGTATATCACAGGGTACTTGTACCAGAGAACCCTGACTAAATGCACTCTTTCTTAACTAACACTGTCTAATTGACATGTAGAATACTTAAGTATCATGTAAAGTCACAGCGCTGACAACCAGGCGGCTTGACAAAGGAGGATTTGCCAAAGCAGTCCCAGGAACAGTGTAGCTGAGAGAAATGGCGCCCAAACACTGACAGGGAGTGAGGGAGAGACAGATATGCAGCTCCAGGGCGGGAACATTTGCTGGAAATGGCGCCCTGGGGCTGGGGGAGGGGCTCCAGCTCTAAGCCTTATCCCCTCTGCTGGCAAAACCACCTGGTACTGCGGGCTACACACAAAAAGGTTTTAAGAGAAAACCTGACCTGCACCCATGCCCTGGTGATCTAGTGGGATCGTCTGTACTGCCACAGTGTCCACCGCTGCGCCGGATCGTGATACAGCACGGTTCCCGCGAGCCGGACCCACTCACCACCTCCCGAAGCGCGGCCACGCGATCCCGGAGAGCCCTTGTCGTGTGTGCCTGACCAGAAGAAAACCGGAGCCTCCTGCTGTAGTTACCCGGCAACCAGGGCGCGGGAGTGTACAGCGCCACTGGGAAGAGATGGAGCTGCAGCAGTGAATGTCTCCAGACATGTACACACTGCTGCAGCCCTTGAAGTCTTCACTTTTCTTCTAAAAAAGCTCTTCTTAGGGTTGCCCAGAGCAGCCCCTCTGTTATGTGCCTGCTATCTGCGGCACCAACTACAAAACTGAGCTCCTGTGCAGGGAGGCGGGATTATAGAGGAGGCGGCGCTATGCATCTTGGGAACAGTCAAAGCTTTTGAGCCTGTTGGTGCCTCGGATCAAGATCCTACTCTACACCCCTATGTCTATCCTTGTGGAGCCCAGCGTACTCCGCAGCAAAAAAAGAGCAGGAAGACCGCATACCTTTGAAGGGGCGGGGCTTCACTATGGGCAGAACCAACAGCTCACCAGCACCATTTTCCCTCTGCAGTGGACACAGACGCTGACTGACAGGGACGCGCAGCTCCTCCGAAGAGACTCCAAATTACGTCAGCAGTACTAGGGGGTCAAAGCAGGGGGGTGGGGAGCGATTATTAGTGTACTAAGTCCCCAATCTGGGTACTTAGTCTGCGACCCGGCTAAGCTTGGCATTAGCGGTAAGGGTGCTGTGTGCTGGCTCCATACTATCTCTGTGTCTCCCTGGAAGGGCTCTTTGTGGGTTAATTGTGCATTTAGGGGCAAATTCAATATGAATCGCAAGTAGCGATTCGAACTGAATTTTTGCTGAGGGGCTGCGGGCTCATGCACAGCAGGCCCTACTGCGCATGCGCCCGCAATTTCTGCAGAAGGCCGCAGAAATTACGATCGCCTCTGCCTGTCAATCAGGCAGAGGCAGTCACGGGGCGGGAATGCTCCATTTTCTGGGTGGAAACAGAGCGTTGCGGGGGCATGCCAACCCAAACGGTGGACTGCGCCGGCAGGAGTCATCCTTAATTTCTGCTAACAAGCAGAAATTGCGTGCTGTTAGCAATTTCTGCTTGAAGCAGGGAATGAGGCGCCGGTCAGCATACTGGGCGGTCTTGCCCAGCTCTGGGCGGGCCCCAGCATGCATGCTAATGTTAACCTTGTAAACAGCTGCTAGGGTGGCCCATAGACCCACTATAGCATGTGGGTGGATTACTAAGGCCATCGTCAAATGGTCGGGTAACTTGAGGGGTTAGATACCTTGCTGCAGGGGGAGATTATTTTACTCCTGCAACATATACAGGACTCTGTGAACTTTATGGTGCAAGCCATAAAAGAGATTGGTTTGCTTAATGCACGCACCACCACTATGGCAGTGTCAGCACACAGGGGCTTGTGGCTACGCCAGTGGACTGCTAATGCAGACTCCACGAAAGGCGTGAAAGGCCTACCCTTCACAGGAGAGGCCTTATTTGGAGATGAACTAGACAAATGGATCTCCAAAGCTACTGTGGGTAAGTACACATATCTTTCTTCTGCAGCTCCCCCAGCCAGGAAGGCCTACTCAGGACCTAATCTCCAGTCCTTTCGGACTGCTAAGTTTAAGGGCAAAGCAAGATGATTTTCTACAGCCACCAGAGGCGCTAGAGGTAAACCACGTAAACCAGCAACTGCCAGTTCGCAAGAACAGAGCTCAAGCTCTGCTTCCTCAAAGCCTTCAGCATGATGGTGGACAGCAATGCTTGGAAGACTGGTGGGTGGGAGCCCGACTAAAATTTTTCAGTCACATCTGGACAGGTTCGTGCCAGGATCCCTGGGTCATAGATCTTATTTCCCAGGGCTACAGACTGGAGTTTCAGGAGCTAGACCGTTGTGTTGTTAGTCGCACAGGTAGGTTTATATCAAAGAGAGATGGAGGGTGCTACCGCAAGCAACAGTATATATTCAAATAGAAAGAAGGACAGAAGATTTTTGCTTTATAGTGGTGCACAAATCTACAAGTAATAAAATATAACCTTTAATTCATAATATATTAAAAGAGATATTAGTGAAATATAAAATTAATAAAGAGAGTGAATTCAGACAAGAAAAGTGATAAAAATTAGGAACTTCTGCGCATCAGTAGTCCACTGATCTCATACACTGTTTACAATAAAGTATATACATGCAATTGTGTCTTGTCGCTTGTGTCAGTGCATGCGTTGTGTGGCTTATGTGATATTTCATCTAGTCCCTCTAGACTACGGATAATTTAGATGTCCTGATTAATTTCTGTGGTTAGTATCAATCTTATATCGGCCACTGATATTATTTATCAAACCCTCTCGGGATTATAATATGCGGCGAAACGGAACAGTATATCCAGTGGGGTCACTGTCTCCCCACAGTTATTGCACTAACCAACTTGCTGTATCCATGTTAGTGCATCAGTATGTCCTCCTCACACTTGGCAGTGTCTATTCTATGCCAGTGAATTAAATATCGTGGCGCAGATGATTTCTATTCTGTGTCAATCCCTTATGTCGATATAGTTTATACCTATACAATATTTCATGTCACTCCCTCTCAGAGTATCAGTGTATTGTTATCAATGCTTTCAAACACATGGGTGATAGATTAGTTGTTGAACCTTTATCTATTGCAGTATCTGAGTACCACGAGTTTATTTATTCTTTTTTTTATCAATTATTCATGCAGATGCATATATCTACCTCCAGTGGCGTAAGTTCGTCCCAGTCGCCCGGAGGCATGATACATTTTGGTGCCCCCCTACACATACACACACATACCATATGTAGCTATCCCGCACCCAGGGTGAACAGTAGAAGGGTGCTCAGGTACCTTTCCCAATAGTAATATAGATACACATAGAAAGTGGACGCATTCCAAGTCAGTCATTACAATAAAACAGACACCAGCATACCATTATAGTACACCTACAGTGCTCCCTCACCCACCAGGTCTCCATGGAGATGCTTTGGCGCAGCGGTGTGCCAATATAATTAGTGTTCACTGTAGTATTTTTTTTTTTAGGGCAGGGTGCTGATCACGGGGAGGGCACATTTTTCATTCGTGAGGGTAAATTTTTAAGTTAAATGGGCAAACTTAGGTACATACTATAATGCTTGGTGCTCCCATTCCTATGGGCAAAACATGGACAGTGCGCACCGAAGGTGCGCAGCAAAAATCTAGGGGCGTTGTTTCGTGGGGAAGGGGCGTGGCCACATAATAGTGTCAATTCACATTACACCACACGGTAGTGCCCCTAATACACATTGCACCAGTTAGAACCTCCTATACACACTGCGCCAGGTAGAGGCTAGAGCACGTTATACATATTGCGCCAGATAGAGCACATTATACACATTGCGCTAGATAGAGCACATTATACACATTGCGTCAGGTAGGGAGCACTGAGGCACATTGCACCAGGTAGAGAGCACTGAGGCACACTGCACCAGGTAGAGAGCACTGAGGCACACTGCACCAGGTAGAGAGCACTGAGGCACACTGCACCAGGTAGAGAGCACTGAGGCACACTGCACCAGGTAGAGAGCACTGAGGCACACTGCACCAGGTAGAGAGCACTGAGGCACACTGCACCAGGTAGAGAGCACTGAGGCACACTGCACCAGGTAGAGAGCACTGAGGCACACTGCACCAGGTAGGGAGCACTGAGGCACACTGCACCAGGTAGGGAGCACTGAGGCACACTGCACCAGGTAGGGAGCACTCAGGCACACTGCACCAGGTAGGGAGCACTCAGGCACACTGCACCAGGTAGGGAGCACTAATGGCACACTGCACCAGGTAGGGAGCACTAATGGCACACTGCACCAGGTAGGGAGCACTGAGGCACACTGCACCAGGTAGAGCACTGAGGCACACTGCACCAGGTAGAGAGCACTGAGGCACACTGCACCAGGTAGAAAGCACTGAGATTAATGTTTACAGCTGCAAAATACTTACAAGGTTAATTTAGCCCAGGGGGACTCTCATGTACGTACCGGGTCCGGCGGCGCACGGCTGGATCCGGCGACGTGGCGGGGTCCGGCAGGCAGCAAACGGCGGGGCGGCAGGGCGCACAAAAACGGGCAGGGCGGGATTCAGCTGTCTAAAAAAGGGGCAGACACCTAGCGTGAACACTAGATATATATTAAAAAAAAGACAAACGCCTCATTCACTTAAACACACGTCTCACTTAAACACACACGCCTCTCACTTACATACACCTCTCACTTACACACACCTCTCACACACGTGCCTCTCACTTACACACACCTCTCACATACACATGCCTCTCACTTACATACACATGCCTCTCACTTATAGGCCCTACACACATAGCGATTTCACTGCACGATATGAACGATCTTGTTCATTAATGAACGAGATATCGTTCATATCGTGCAGTGTGGAGTCCCCAGCGATGAACGATGCGCGACCCCGCGCTCGTTCATCGCTGGGGCCATGTCGGCTGTGCATGCCGGCCAATATGGACGAGATCGTCCATATTTGCCTGCAAGTCTACGGAGCCGGGTGACGGGGGGAGTGAAGAAACTTCACTCCCCCCGTCACTGCCCCCCCGCCGCTGGGTCGCTCGTCGGCCGTCGGGCACCTCGGCGGCGCATCGCCGAGTGTGTAGGGCCCCTTACATACACATGCCTCTCACACACACACACACATGCCTCTCACTTACATACACATGCCTCCCACTTACATACACATGCCTCTCACACACACACACACACGCCTCTCACTTACATACACATGCCTCTCACACACACACACACACGCCTCTCACTTACATACACATGCCTCCCACTTACATACACATACATGCCTCTCACACACATGCCACTCTCACACACACACACATGCCTCTTTTACTTGAATGTACAACTTTCCTTAAAAACACACACACCTCACTTAAAAACAAGCACACACAAAACACAGTACTTCCCCCCAAATACACCTCTCCCCCACCCCCCACACAGTGCCTACCTTTGGCTATCATCCAGAGCATGGAGGAGCAGAGAGTTCTGAGCTTCCCTCGGCTGGCTTACTAAGGGCCCGGGAGGAGCTGTGCTCTGGAGCTCCCCCTAGCTGCAGCCAGTGCCATCTCTCTCTACAGGAGGCAGCTTCCGTGTCATTGACACAGCTCCTCCATCTGCAATAGCAGCGCAGTCCTCAGGCTGCGGGAGACAGTGGAGGAGATGCGCCCCCTTGTGGCCAGGAGCCCGGCGGCAGCCGACTCCACTGCCTCCCACAGTTCCGCCCCTGTCTACCTCACAATTTCAGGAGCTCCCACCTCACAGATTCTTCAAATCAGGCTTACCAGTTTCGCAAGAGGCAAGTACTATATAACCTTACAGGAAGCCATTCAAAAACTGGTACAGACTCAGGTCATTGTTCCAGACCAATTCCACCTCATCTGCAAAAATAAGATTTTACTCACCGGTAAATCTATTTCTCGTAGTCCGTAGTGGATGCTGGGAACTCCGTAAGGACCATGGGGAATAGACAGGCTCCGCAGGAGACTGGGCACTCTAAAAGAAAGATTAGGTACTATCTGGTGTGCACTGGCTCCTCCCTCTATGCCCCTCCTCCAGACCTCAGTTAGGATACTGTGCCCGGAAGAGCTGACACAATAAGGAAGGATTTTGAATCCCGGGTAAGACTCATACCAGCCACACCAATCACACCGTATAACTCGTGATACTATACCCAGTTAACAGTATGAAATATAACTGAGCCTCTCAACAGATGGCTCAACAATAACCCTTTAGTTAGGCAATAACTATATACAAGTATTGCAGACAATCCGCACTTGGGATGGGCGCCCAGCATCCACTACGGACTACGAGAAATAGATTTACTGGTGAGTAAAATCTTATTTTCTCTAACGTCCTAGTGGATGCTGGGAACTCCGTAAGGACCATGGGGATTATACCAAAGCTCCCAAACGGGCGGGAGAGTGCGGATGACTCTGCAGCACCGAATGAGAGAACTCAAGGTCCTCCTCAGCCAGGGTATCAAATTTGTAGAATTTAGCAAACGTGTTTACCCCTGACCAAGTTGCAGCTCGGCAAAGTTGTAAAGCCGAGACCCCTCGGGCAGCCGCCCAAGATGAGCCCACTTTCCTCGTGGAATGGGCTGTTACTGATTTAGGATGCGGCAATCCAGCCGCAGAATGCTCCAGCTGAATTGTGCTACAAATTCAGCGAGCAATAGTCTGCTTAGAAGCAGGAGCACCTATTTTGTTGGGTGCCTACAGGATAAAAAACGAGTCAGTTTTCCTGACTCCAGCCGTCCTGGAAATATAAATTTTTAAGGCCCTGACTACGTCCAGTAACTTGGAATCTTCCAAGTCCCTAGTAGCCGCAGGCACTACAATAGGTTGGTTCAAGTGAAAAGCTGATACCACCTTAGGGAGAAACTGGGGACGAGTCCTCAATTCTGCCCTATCCATATGGAAAATCAGATAAGGGCTTTTACATGACAAAGCCGCCAATTCTGACACACGCCTGGCCGAAGCCAAGGCCAATAACATGACCACTTTCCACGTGAGATGTTTCAAATCCACAGTTTTAAGTGGCTCAAACCAATGTGATTTTAAGAAACTCAACACCACGTTGAGATCCCAAGGTGCCACAGAAGGCACAAAAAAGGGACTGAATATGTAGCACTCCCTTTACAAATGTCTGAACTCCAGGCAGTGAAGCCAGTTCTTTCTGGAAGAAAATCGACAGAGCCGAAATCTGGACCTTAATGGAACCCAATTTTAGGCCCATAGTCACTCCTGACTGTAGGAAGCGCAGAAAACGACCCAGCTGAAATTCCTCTGTTGGGGCCTTCCTGGCCTCACACCACGCAACATATTTTCGCCAAATACTGTGATAATGGTTTGCGGTTACTTCTTTCCTGGCTTTTATCAGCGTAGGAATGACTTCCTCCGGAATGCCCTTTTGCTTTAGGATCCGGAATTCAACCGCCATGCCGTCCAACGCAGCCGCAGTAAGTCTTGGAACAGACAGGGCCCCTGCTGTAGCAGATCCTGTCTGAGCGGTAGAGGCCATGGGTCCTCTGATATTATTTCTTGAAGTTCTGGGTACCAAGCTCTGCTTGGCCCATCCGGAACAACGAGTATCGTTCTTACTCCTCGTTTTCTTATTATTCTCAGTACCTTTGGTATGAGAGGCAGAGGAGGGAATACATAAACCGACTGGTACACCCACGGTGTCACTAGAGCGTCCACAGCTATTGCCTGAGGGTCCCTTGACCTGGCGCAATATCTAGTTTTTTTGTTTAGGCGGGACGCCATCATGTCCACCTGTGGCCTTTCCCAACGGTTTACCAACAGTTGGAAGACTTCTGGATGAAGTCCCCACTCTCCCGGGTGTCGGTCGTGTCTGCTGAGGAAGTCTGCTTCCCAGTTGTCCACTCCCGGAATGAACACTGCTGACAGTGCTAAGACGTGATTTTCCGCCCATCGGAGAATCCTTGTGGCTTCTGCCATCGCCATCCTGCTTCTTGTGCCGCCCTGTCGGTTTACATGGGCGACTGCCGTGATGTTGTCTGATTGGATCAGTACCGGCTGGTTTTGAAGCAGAGGCCTTGCCAGACTTAGGGCATTGTAAATGGCCCTCAGTTCCAGAATATTTATGTGTAGGGACGACTCCTGACTTGACCAAAGTCCTTGGAAATTTCTTCCCTGTGTGACTGCCCCCCAGCCTCGAAGGCTGGCATCCGTGGTTACCAGGACCCAGTCCTGTATGCCGAATCTGCGGCCCTCTTGAAGATGAGCACTCTGCAGCCACCACAGTAGAGATACCCTGGTCCTTGGAGACAGGGTTATCAGCCGATGCATCTGAAGATGCGATTCCGACCACTTGTCCAAGAGGTCCCACTGAAAGGTTCTTGCATGGAACCTGCCGAATGGAATTTTGCTTCGTAAGAAGCTACCATTTTTCCCAGGACTCGTGTGCAGTGATGCACCGATACCTGTTTTGGTTTCAGGAGGTCTCTGACTAGAGATGACAGCTCCTTGGCTTTCTCCTGCGGGAGAAACACTTTTTTTCTGTTCTGTGTCCAGAACCATCCCCAGGAACAGCAGGCGTGTGGTAGGAACCAGCTGTGACTTTGGAATGTATAGAATCCATCCGTGCTGTTGTAGCACTTCCCGAGATAGTGCTACTCCGACCAACAACTGCTTCATGGACCTCGCCTTTATAAGGAGATCGTCCAAGTACGGGATAATTAAAAACTCCCTTTTTTCGAAGGAGTATCATCATTTCTGCCTATACCTTGGTAAAGACCCTCGGTGCCGTGGACAGTCCAAACGGCAGTGTTTGGAATTGGTAATGGCAATCCTGTACCACAAATCTGAGGTACTCCTGGTGAGGATGGTAAATGGGGACATGTAGGTAAGCATCCTTGATGTCCAGGGTTACCATGTAATCCCCCTCCTCCAGGCTTGCAATAACCGCCCTGAGCGATTCCATCTTGAACTTGAATTTTTTTATGTATGTGTTCAAGGACTTCAAATTTAAAATGGGTCTCACTGAACCGTCCGGTTTCGGTACCACAAACAGTGTGGAATAGTAACCCCGTCCTTGTTGAAGTAGGGGCACCTTGACTATCACCTGCTGGGAATACAGCTTGTGAATTGCCTCTAGCACAGCCTCCCTGCCTGAGGGAGTTGTCGGCAAGGCAGATTTGAGGAAACGGCGGGGGGGAGACGCCTCGAATTCCAGCCTGTACCCCTGAGATACTACTTGAAGGATCCAGGGATCCACCTGTGAGCGAGCCCACTGATCGCTGAAATTTTTGAGGCGGCCCCCCACCGTACCTGGCTACGCCTGTGGAGCCCCCGCGTCATGCGGTGGACTCAGAGGAAGCGGGGGAAGAATTTTGATTCTGGGAACTGGCTGACTGGTGCAGCTTTTTCCCTCTTCCCTCGTCTCTGTGCAGAAAGGAAGCGCCTTTGACCCGCTTGCTTTTCTGAAGCCGAAAGGACTGTACCTGATAATACAGTGCTTTCTTAGGCTGTGAGGAAACCTGAGGTAAAAAATTTTCTTCCCAGCTGTTGCTGTGGATACGAGGTCCCAGAGACCATCCCCAAACAATTCCTCACCCTTATAAGGCTCTATGTGCCTTTTAAAGTCAGCATCACCTGTCCAGTGTCGGGTCTCTAATACCCTCCTGACAGAATGGCCATTGCATTAATTCTGGATGCCAGCCGGCAAAATATCCCTCTGTGCATCCCTCATATATAAGACGACAACTTATGTTCGCAAAATAGTATCCCTGTTCGACAGGGTTACAGACCACGCTGCAGCAGCACTATCTGCAGGTCTCAGTCTAGTACCTGAGTGTGTAAATACAGACTTCAGGATAGCCTCCTGCTTTTTATCAGCAGGTACCTTCAAAGTGTCCGTATCCTAAGACGGCAGTGCCACCTTTTTTGACAAACGTGTGAGCGCCTTATCCACCCTAGGGGATATCTCCCAGCGTAACTTGTCCTCTGGCGGGAAAAGGTACGCCATCAGTAACTTTTTAGAAATTACCAGTTTCTTATCGGGGGAACCCACGCTTTTTCACACTACATTCACTCATTTGATGGGGGAACAAAACACTGCCTGCTTTTTCTCCCCAAACATAAAACCCTTTTTTTTTTTTTGTGGTACTTGGGTAATGTCAGAAATGTGTAACACATTTTTTATTGCCGGGATCATGTAACGGATGTTCCTAGTGGATTGTGTATATGTCTCAACCTCTTCGACACTGGAGTCAGACTCCGTGTCGACATCTGTGTCTGCCATCTGAGGGAGCGGGCGTTTTTGAGCCCCTGATGGCCTTTGAGACGCCTGGGCAGGCGCGGGCTGAGAAGCCGGCTGTCCCATAGCTGTTACGTCATCCAGCCTTTTATGTAAGGAGTTGACACTGTCGGTTAATACCTTCCACCTATCCATCCACTCTGGTGTCGGCCCACAGGGGGCGACATCCCATTTATCGGCATCTGCTCCGCCTCCACATAAGCCTCATCAAACATGTCGACACAGCCGTACCGACACACCGCACACACACAGGGAATGCTCTGACTGAGGACAGGACCCCACACAGCCCTTTGGGGAGACAGAGAGAGAGTATGCCAGCACACACCAGAGCGCTATATAATGTAGGGATAAACACTATCACTGAGTGAATTTTCCCCAATAGCTGCTTGTATAAACAATATTGCGCCTAAATTTAGTGCCCCCCCTCTCTTTTTAACCCTTTGAGCCTGAAAACTACAGGGGAGAGCCTGGGGAGCTGTCTTCCAGCTACACTGTGAAGAGAAAATGGCGCCAGTGTGCCGAGGGAGATAGCTCCGCCCCTTTTTCGCGGACTTTTCTCCCGTTTTTTTATGGATTCTGTCAGGGGTAATTATCACATATATAGCCTCTGAGGCTATATATTGTGATTATTTTGCCAGCCAAGGTGTTTTTATTGCTGCTCAGGGCGCCCCCCCCCCCAGCGCCCTGCACCCTCAGTGACCGGAGTGTGAAGTGTGTATGAGGAGCAATGGCGCACAGCTGCAGTGCTGTGCGCTACCTTGGTGAAGACTGAAGTCTTCTGCCGCCGATTTTCCGGACCATCTTCATGCTTCTGGCTCTGTAAGGGGGACGGCGGCGCGGCTCCGGGAACGAACACCAAGGACGGGTCCTGCGGTCGATCCCTCTGGAGCTAATGGTGTCCAGTAGCCTAAGAAGCCCAAGCTAGCTGCAAGCAGGTAGGTTCGCTTCTTCTCCCCTTAGTCCCTCGTTGCAGTGAGCCTGTTGCCAGCAGGTCTCACTGTAAAATAAAAAACCTAACATATACTTTCTTTCTAGGAGCTCAGGAGAGCCCCTAGTGTGCATCCAGCTCGGCCGGGCACAGAAATCTAACTGAGGTCTGGAGGAGGGGCATAGAGGGAGGAGCCAGTACACACCAGATAGTACCTAATCTTTCTTTTAGAGTGCCCAGTCTCCTGCGGAGCCCGTCTATTCCCCATGGTCCTTACGGAGTTCCCAGCATCCACTAGGACGTCAGAGAAACAAGGGGTATTATTCCAACTTGATTGTAGAACCGAAACCGGACGGAGTGTACTTAGGAGTGTTCAAATTCAAGATGGAGTTTCTGAGAGCGGTGATCTCAGGTCTGGAGGAGGGGGGACTCTTAGTGTCTCTGGATATCAAGGATGCGTACCTTCACATTCCGATCTGGCCGCCTCATCAGGCTTATCTACAGTTTGCATTGCAGGACTGCCACTACCAGTTCCAGGCACTGCCATTTGGTCTCTCCACGGCACCGAGAGTATTCACAAAAGTGGTGACAGATGTTTCTACTCCGCAAACAGGGAGTGAACATAATTCCGTACCTGGACGATCTCTGATAAAGGCACCGTCCAGGGAGCGGTTGTTGGACAGCATTGGCCGCTCAACCAGGATCACGGGTGGATTCTGAATTTAACAAAATCTCACCTGGAACCAACGTAGAGGCTTCCTTTTCTAGTAATGATACTGGACACAGAGTCTCAGAGAGTGTTCCTTCCCTTGGAGAAGGCTATGGTAATCCAGTTGATGCCTCGGACTGTCCTGAAGCCGACTCGGATCTTGGTGCATCTGTGCATTCGTCTTCTGGGGAAAATGGTGGCCTCTTACGAGGCGCTTCAGTACAGAACGTTTCATGCTAGGCCCTTCCAGCTGGATCTGTTGGACAAATGGTCCGGATCGCATCTTCACATGCACCAAAGGATCTGTCTGTTGCCAAGAGCCAGAATCTCCCTTCTGTGGGGGCTACAGACTTCTCACCTCGTTGAGGGTCAGAGGTTCGGGATTCAGAATTGGATTCTGCTAACCACAGACGCAAGCCTCAAAGGTTGGGGAGCAGTCAACTAGGGGGTGCAGTTTCAAGGAAGATGATAAAGTCGGGAAGACGTCATTCCAATAAACATCTTGGAACTCAGGGCAATCTACAACGCCCTTCTGCAGGCCTCATCTCTACTTGGAATTAGGCCATTCAGATCCAGTCGGACAATGTTACGGCGGTAACGTACATAAATAGACAGGGCGGAACGAAAAGCAGAGCAGCAATGTCAGAGGTGTCAAGAATTCTCCTCTGGGCGGAAAAGCACACCGTGGTGTTGTCGGCGGTCTTCATTCTGCGAGTAGACAACTGGGAAGCAGACTTCCTCAGCAGACATGACCTACACCCGGGGGAGTGGGGCCTCCACCCAGAAGGTGTTCTGGTGGTTGACACGTCGGTGAGGATATCCACAGATCAACGTGATGGCTTCTTGACTCAACAAGAAGCTCAGGCGGTGTTGTTCCAGGTTGAGAGACCCACAAGCAGTAGCAGTAGACGCTCTGACAACTCCGTGGATCTACCAGCTGGTGTACGTGTTTCCTCCACGTCCTCTCATCCCAAAAATTCTAAAGAGAATAAAAAGGGAAAAGGTTCAAGCAATCCTCATTGCTCCGGACTGGCCTCGAAGGGCCTGGTATGTGGATCTTCGAGATGTTAATCGAAGATCCATGGCCTCTACCACTTCGCGAGGATCTTCTGCAACAGGGCCTGTTTGTCTATCAAGACTTACCGCGGCTATTTTTAACGGCATGGAAGTTGAACGGATGATTCTATCCAGGAGAGGGATTCCTGACAGGGTCATCCAGACTATGATCCAAGCCAGAAATTAGGTAACGTCACAACATTACCACCGTATATGGAAGAAGTATGTCTCTTGGTGTGAGAGCAAACAATTTTCTGCGGTGGAATTTCATCTGGGACGTCTCCTGCTTCTTCTGCAGTCGGGAGTGGATGCTTAGGTTCGATTAAAGTCCAGATTTCAGCCTTGTCTATTTACTTTCAGAAAAATTTGGCTTCTCTACCTGAAGCTGACGTTCTTGAAAGGTGTTCTGCACATCCAGCCTCCCTTTGTGCCTCCCACGGCACCTTGGGATCTCTATTTGGTGCTGCAGTTCCTCCAATCAGACTGGTTTGAACAGTTACAGGAGGTTGACGTAAAGTACCTTACGTGGAAGACCGTCACACTGTTTGCCTTGGCTTCAGCAAGACGTGTGTCGGAGCTAGAGGCGTTGTCTCACAAGAGTCCCTACTTAAGTTTCCATGAGGACAGAGCTGAACTCCTCAGCAATTTCTTCCTAAAGTGGTATCCGCGTTTCACATCAACCAACCTATTGTGGTTCCGGACTGTTACGGACACCTCTGCTACTTCAAAGTCTTTGGATGTTGTGTGGTCTTTGAAGGTGTACGTAAAAAGAACAGCTCGTCACAGGAAATCGGACTCGCTGTTCATTCTCTATGAACCCAATAAGACTGGGTGTCCTGCTTCAAAGCAGTCTATTGCACACTGGATCAGGCTTACTATCCAGCATGCTTATTTCATGGCAGGATTGCCGATTCCAAAATCTGTACAGGCCCAGTCTACTAGGTCGGTGGGTTCTTCTCGGGCGGCTGCCCGGGGTGTCTCGGCTTTACAGAACTCTGCCGAGCAGCTACTTGGTCAGGTTTGAACATGTTTGCAAAGTTTTACAAGTTCGATACTTTGACCTCTGAAGTCCTTCAGTTTGGTCAATCAGTTCTGCAGGAACCTCAGCACTCTCCCACTCAGTTTGGGAGCTTTGGTACTTCCCCATGGTACTAAATGGATTCCCAATATCCCCAAGGACGTAAGAGAAAATAGGATTTTAATTACCTACCGGTAAATCCTTTTCTCGTAGTCCGTAAGGGATACTGGGCGCCCGACTGGTGCTTTCTCATCTTCCTGCACTGTTACTTGGTTAAGTATTCTGGTTGGTTCAGCTGTTGCTGTTCCTGGTTTCAAGTTTGGTTAGCATCGCTTTCCTCTTGTTTTGTGTTTTGTGTGTGCTGGTTCGTAATCTCACCACTTTCCTTATCTATCCTTCTCTCAAAGTATGTCCGTCTCCTCGGGCACAGTTTCCTAGACTGAGTCTGGTAGGAGGGGCATAGAGGAAGGAGCCAGCAGACACTATCAAATTCTTAAAGTGCCTAAGGCTCCTAGTGGGCCCGTCTATACCCCATGGTACTAAATGGATTCTCAGTATCCCCTACGGACTACGAGAAAAGGATTTATTATTAGGTAATTAAAATCCTATTTTAAATACTGATCAGATCACATGTAATGTTAAATTAATACAGGAAGATGCAGATAATTTTGAAGGAACTTTAGTTTTGATGGTTAAACAATTAATTTTTTTTTACTTATTCCAATGAGAAGAAATTTTAACTTATATGATCAATGTTGCAAAAATAAACACCTGCATTTGTCAGATTTCAAAATACATTGTTTATTGATTTATTTTTTATATAAAAATGATAAATGTGCAAAACAAAAGATTGTAATGCCTTAAACCCTCAACAAATTCCAAGTATTATTTGAAATGTCACACCAAATTATCCAGAGTTCATCCTTCTCTTTTCTTCTGACCATCCCTGCACAGGATGAAGGTACAGAGGCACAAACCAAACCTATACAGATAAATCCACTGGCACACATCTCAACAAGCATTAAAGAAAAACGCAAAACGGTTCATTCATCAGGAAAATGCACGAACATTGGCGTGCAAAGAATACCCTTTGCTTGCATACACTTGTCTTTGGTGGGAGCTGTAAAAATGGGGGTAAATACTGTATGAGTACTGTAATTGCTTTGGATAAACACTCAAAAAATGTTTATAATTTTTTTTTTATATATACAGGTTGAGTATCCCTTATCCAAAATGCTTGGGACCAGAAGTATTTTGGATATCGGATTATTCCGTATTTTGGAATAATTGCATACCATAATTAGAGATCATGGCGATGGGACCTAAATCTAAGCACAGAATGCATTTATGTTTCATATATACCTTATACTCACCGCGTGAAGGTTATTTTAGCCAATATTTTTTATAGCTTTGTGCATTAAACAAAGTGTGTGTACATTCACACAATTAATTTATGTTTCATATACACCTTATACACACAGCCTGAAGGTCATTTAATACAATATTTGTAATAACGTTGTGTATTGAGCAAAGTTTGTTTACACTGAGCCATCAGAAAACAAAGGTTTCACTATTTCACGCTCACTCAAAAAATTCCGTATTTCGGAATATTTGGATATGGGATACTCAACCTGTATGTATGTATGTATGTATGTATGTATGTATGTATGTATGTATGTATGTATGTATGTATATATATATATATATATATATATACACACACACACATACATATATACATGTGTGTGTGTGTTGTGTACTGAATACACTGCACCAACTCCTTCTAAAGAGTAACTGGTACTGCTGCGATAGAAAATCTATTTTAAAATATCATATCTCGTACTCTTTCCTGTATTAGTACTTAGGTGTGGTCAGTGAACTGAGAATCCCCACTATTTGCTCTATTGAGCAGAATCAAGATATGTACGATCAACAGGGACCTCTGCTGGTCAGATGCAGTAATAATACCTGTGAGAAATGTAAGGCTAATGAATGGATTTGTTGGGTCGACCCTATATAGGTTGGCACTCATTAGATTGACAGGCACTAGGTCGACACCTGGAAAAGGTCGACATAGTCGGCAGGTCGACATGGAAAAAGGTTGACATGCTTTTTTTTTTACGTTTTCTTCGTAAAGTGACCAAGAACCCCAATTAGTGCACCGTGTCCCTGCGCATGGCTCGTCATGCTTCGGGCAAGGTGCCTCGCTCTGCTCGCCACAGGTTACTATTCCCATTCGTTTTACACATGGATCGTAAAGTATGAAAAAAACTCAGAAAAATGAAAAAAAAATTGTGAAAAACTCATGTCGACCTTTCCATGTGTCGACCTAGTGCGAGTTGACCAATATTGGTCGACCTAATGACTGTCGACCTAAGTAAGGTCAACCTAAGGACCGTATATCAAGGCTAAAACCCCTCTTTCAATTAAGCAAGGCAAGCGACGGCCTATGGGTAGCCAAACAAATTGGCTGATAATTGTTGGATGTAGCAAAGGTGGAGGGCCTGTGAATGTCCCCCTAATGATTGCAAGCTATGTAGTTAGAATGTTCTTCCTGTCCTTTCAACTGCAGCTTGCAAAATAAAGTCGCAAATGTGAAATACAACGGCACTCACAGTAACACCTGTGTCTCTCAGCCCTAACGTGGCAAGTTTTCAGCCTGTAATATGAATGGGAATGAAGACTGTACCTGAGAAATAATGTTCAGCAACATAAGCAAAACTTCCCAAAGTAATTGGCAACGTGACAATTGTCTGAGTACAAGTGACGTTATCTAAGAGCATACTGTAAAAAGCAGATGCTGTATAGAATATTAACCTGGTTAAAGTGCACTGGTCGCTTTTGCACAGTGAGGGCAGCCATCTTGTGTCAATCATTCATGACAATGCGGCTTATTTGTTCACTAGGAAATAATAACAATTTCCTCAGCAATGACACTAGCTCCTCGTGAAGGTATAGGCTGAATATTAGTTCATCACACTACATAGCTTCAGCCACAGTGTGTGGCGAAACAAACACTTTAAGAAATGCTGTAGCAAATACTTGTGTTACACAAAACTGAAAGCTGACTTTACATTGGCTACTGAGACAGTTGCATAAAAAGATGAGATTGGTCAATCATACATCACATGACTTTTCCGGCTAGTGGTTGCAGGGAAACCACAATTGGAAAAGGTTTTTAGAAAAATGCTTTTTTTGTTGGGAAAATGCCAATCCAATCTTTCATATTTAGTAAAATTAAGGGGTCTATTCATGAAGCAGTGAAAAGAGTGGAGAAGTGAGCCAGTGGAGATGTTACCCACGACAATCAGTTTTTAAGTAACATTTGTCGCATGCATTCTATACAATTATATGTAGCAGCTAATTGGTTTCCACTTCCCCACTCTTTTCACTGCTTCATAAATAGACCCCTAATTCAATTTTGAATATAAATCATTTCTTAATTACATAGATTACTAGGAAGTTTTGTTCTATTACACTTTAACACTCCCTTAAAATTCAAACATTATGGGTATAAAACATTTTCCTGATTTCAACAAGTTACAGTGCTAGAGATAAGGATTGGCATTTTAAAAATTGGTGCATTTTGGAACATGCAAATCAAAAAACAGCATCTGATTGACTCCAATCATTTTGTGAGCTCGCTGCACAGGAGAATGAAACCCATCCAATATTGTCGCTTGGGGACACATCCAATTGTGCTTGGAGCAGTCAGGTCCTAGCAATCAGTTTAAGGCAATGGAAAAGGTCGGTCTTGTGGAGGGAGCCCATATTTGGATTATGGAGGAGGCAGTGTAAAAAAGACACAACCTAGACTGCTATTGGCTATTGTGACAAAGGTGTTGATCAGTGACATATGGCTAGCAACAATTATGGTTTCAACGGACTCTACAGGATGTCATTTCGTGATCTACACTACCATGAAAAATTTATATCTCAGTCTGCAACTGTGCCGGTTACCAAACCTGCTGCCAAGTGACAAAGACAACGTTGTACGTACAGCCACTCAATGCTAGAAAGTAAATTGCTAAATACAAATAGATAAAAGAATATATGTGGTATTTGAGAAAGAGCATTTATGGCAACCTCACCTATCGATAGTGTATTACCAAAAATGTATGTAGCAGGCACGTACGCACTGGAAGATCACAAGTATACGCACATGATTATGGCTGAAACAGAAGTAAAAAGATAGGTCAGAAGCGAACGGACAACCTTTTGGTGGCAAGGGAGCGGTGTGGGTCATAAGGAGAGGAGAGGGAGTACACTTAGTTCAGTGGAAACAGAACTCCCTATTTCTACTACATAAAATTAAAGGTCTTTCACAGTCCAGCATTTGAAGCACAGAACATGTCCCATTCATAACATCCAGTTTAGCACAAGCACAGCAGCTCTATGGCTTGCCGATACATCCATGTAAACATCACACTGAACAGGGGTCTTGCATCTAGTTGCAGCCTATTCATCCCTTTTCAATTCCTATTTTTCTTCTTTGCTCTTCCTGGGTACCTGAGGAGTCATCACTGCCAGCACCCTGCCCAAGATGAGGAAGAACACAGCCAGCACGTGAATAGAGAAATAAATGGAGCGCCAATATCGTACAGTGTCGGAGAAGGTGAGCAGGACAAATCCCATACACATGTAGTCATAAGCTCTCATTTTCAGGAACCAGTGCACCCAATCAAACACCAGCTTGCCGGAATCTGAAAGCCGGCGCCTCAAGCCGGCATCCATCGCCCCTTCTGATGCCAGGCACATTGGGATGGTCAGGAAACTCAGATAATAACCAGGGTGGACTCCATGCCAGTAGGCACTGATCAGCATGGTCCAAGCACTCCTGAAAAAAGAGAGGGGGGGGGGGAGAAAAGAGAGAGAGAGAGAGAAAGAGAGAGAGAGAGAGAGAGAGAGAGAGAGAGAGAGAGAGAGAGAGAGAGAGAGAGAGAGGGGGGGGGGGGGTTAATCTCTTACCATTGCAAAATTGGCAAAGGTACGTGTCAGCATTCTTTGTACACAGGAGGACAATTCTGCACATTAATCTCACCCAAACACAAAGGACTTGATGGGGGAATTCTTGTAAATGTACTGCGCCAGCCACCACTGTACAGTCATGTTCCAGCAGCGCATCCCATCTTTCACCTTCACACAAAAATCTGCTCCGTAGCAGTCAATGTTCTTTATCGTCTCGTAGTCATACTCTATGTTCACTTTGGATCCGTCAGCACGTCTACAAAAGGTTAATAAAAGACAATATGTAACAAAAAAATCAATATCTTTGGGTCAGTGGTGCGAAAGTTAATTCATCACAATGGATACCTTTACATCATAAAATAATGATTTATCTTGTTGACTATGACAATGATTAAAAAAAACCTTTAACAGTTATTTATGTCGCTCCCCTTCTTAAATCCATTATGTCAGATAACCATTCCTGCTGAAAAATATTTGTCTAGGATGACTGTTGGGTCATTCTATTCTATTCCTCTTATGCTGCATACACACTGGCCGATATATTGCGGTTCTGTCCGTCAGTGTGTACGAGCGATATGTCTGTGAATGGCGTCGTTCACAAACATATTGCACCGGCCCTACAGCACAGCTGGTGGGTAGTATATCTAATGATAAATTGGCGCATCATGCTGTATGTACGGGCGGTCAGCCGACAGCCCGTACACATGCTGCAGACGTTGGCGGTGATTGACAGCACAACTGGGCGGGCGCATGTAAACACCTGCCCAGTTCCTAACATCAGTCCCGAGAGACCGGGAAGTGTGTATGCACAACACACTGCCCGGTCCATCCATAGATATATCTGCAGGTATCTACTAGTGTATACCCAGCATTACATAGAATATAGGGCATATACTGTATGAAAATAAGGCATATACTGTATGCATGTATAGAAGAAATAAAGCTAAAGATATGAAGGAACTCTCCTGTGACATAGAGAAAAATCTTCGTAACTACAGAAAAATAAAAACAACTGCAGCTCCATCAATAACATAACTCTTAACGGGATCCGGTCAAGATCCTGGCAGTCAAAATACTGACGCCGGAATCCAGACACTACTCGGAATGCCTGCGCCAGGATCCTGACATTGATCACTATCCCGGCGCCCGGATCCTGAATGAGGATTTGATGGGCCTGTGGAGAGGTCTGGCATTGGAGGGGGGAGGTTAGGTTTAGGCACCCCCGGGGATGGTTAGGTTTAGGTGGCGGGGGTAGGGGGCTTTGGGAGGGTTGGGTTTAGTTTGCAGGAATGGGTGGTTAGGGCTAAGCACCACCATGGAAGGATAGGCTGGGAGGGGGGGATTAGGGATAGTATACTCATCTACTAAGTGTCTGGATCCTGAGTGCCAGGATGCCGCTGTTGATATTGTGACTACCGACATCCCAAGCACGGGATCCCTATACCATCCCACTCTAACAATAAAGTATATAGCAATACTGGTCATTTATTACATTATTCTCCATTTTAAAATGGCCTTCATGCTGTTCTTTAAGAGAAATACACACTTGCATGGATAACTGTCATTTCTATTTGTTATTTGAGTATTAAATAATGCATTTTCTGTTTGAAACAACTGGTATTTTAGTGTTACTTATCAATGATAAAGGTTTAGTGACTCATTCATTTTTCTGGTCAGTACTGATTTTCTCAAGCATGAAAAGATGCAATGCAGAAAATGTAAGGCTTCATAGAGGAATGTGACTATGCTGCCTAATCGTGACCATGATGTGAGCACAGTGCTCTGCACCTCTTCCTAGCTGATAGAGTGTGGAAGGTGTGTGCAGGGAAGGCTCAATGATTTCATTATTTTGGATCTGTGGCTGCAAGTGACCGATCATTGGTAAAACCTGACTGTGCGGCTCAGTGTTGCTCATACAATGCAGCACTTGAGGTATGTAAAGGAACCATAGCTAATCTACAATGCACAGCATTTAAGCAATATACAGAAATAGGTATGATTTTCTTTTACTTCCATAATTTCTTTTAGATGAAGCAGTGAACTATACCTCTCCAGTGGAGCATATTCCACAGTTGGTCCCCCGCCAGAACGAGACTTGGCTGCAATGGGATAGGCACCAAAAGCCGCAGCAATACACCCACATTCCGCAAATATCCAGGCCACATAAAATCGCATGCGGAAAACAAAGAATATGGGAACCATATAGAATAGGCGATAGAGGAAGGTGCAATCATAGAACTCATCCATCTTCACATAATCCAGAGGGAAGTAATGTGAAACAATAAGGAACAGAACACCAAATACTGGAGCCGGCTTCAGCCGAATTACCATGGGCTTCCAGCTCGGGATGTCTTGAGAGTTAATTTGGTGTAGCCAGTCATGGTAAGTTTTATACCGATAGAAGGGACCTAGAAAATGAACAGACATTAATTTTTTTTCATCTCATTGAATAAATATTTTGCAATAAGATGGCATTTATAAAAATGAAAAAACAAACAAAAACAACCTGATTGTGCAGATGTGAGTGGCAAATGGCGCCAGGAATGTACAGATGTGTCCCCTTACATCCTTCCTGCAGTCATGCTAAACAGCCCTTCAAGTCGCGCCATGCCATGGCGGGACTCTGTAGAGCGTTGAGTGTCTTTTTTAGCGTCTTTTAACGCGACACTGCATCTTAGATGCAATGTAATATATAAGGGCGCACAAGCAGCCTCTGCTGATTAAAATGATATGCTGCATGCCTATATTCATTGTGTAATAGCGGCTCTGACTGCATCCGAAATTGAACATTACAGTGTTTTCCAGGAAAACTCTGTAGCATAGCATTTTGTATGCAAATACAGTCGCAGTCACACACAGAGTATAGGCATGCAGCATATTACCTATTCAACGAATAAACAAAACTTATCTATGAATTAGGAACATTATGTCCAAAGGATCTTAACATAGACTTTGAACTAAAACCCTTTCTAAAGAACTAAAGAATCCACAAGCACATTTATATATTTTTCTCTACCATCCTTTATGTGATAAATGAAGATCCACAGAAATCTATACACCTAAGTAATCATAAGAGTAGAAACTGCCAGACTCTAAATTGAATATGGTAAATGTTACCCTTAGAATAGAAGCAAATAAAGATTAGCCAGAGAAATGTCACTTTCCTGTTTGTGTCTTTGTTTGTTTTGTTGTATGTACAAATCGTTTTATTTATGATTATTATTTATTCAAAACACATAACCAAAAGGACACCATCCAGTCTATGAAGCCATCAAAATGGCAAGAAATAGTTAATAATAGAGACACAGGGGCAGAAACACACACGGAGCCCGTACGAGCTAAAAAGCAGCCCAAGTAAATCAATCGATTATCTGCAGCATCCTGATGAAGCCGCAAGGCGAAACGCGTAGATTGCAGAGAGTATCGATCGCCGCCAGCCAAGATCCTCATCAAGCGCCGGACACCCAGAACTAAGGGCTCCGGTAAGAAGGAGGAGGACACGGGGAGCAGCGTTACAAGTCTGCCGGCAGACAACTGCATACAGCGCTGCAGCCCAAAGGATTACAAGGACAAACCCGGAAAACCCCAGAGCCGCGATCATAACTACCGTACAGCGGGGAGAACTCCAAAAGGTGACAGGCAGGGAGCACACAGCCAATCAGGAGAGCGCCATGACGTGGCGCTCCCTGATTGGCTGGTGGGACCTTCAGTGACAGTAGTCACGGGGGGCCCCAGCAGTCGGAAAAATAGGATTTTAATACCTAACGGTAAATCCTTTTCTCTTTGTCCGTAGAGGATGCTGGGGACACTTCAAGAACCATGGGGTATAGACGGGATCCGCAGGAGACATGGGCACTTTAAGACTTTCAAATGGTGTGACCTGCCTCTTGCCTCTATGCCCCTCCTCCAGACTCTAGTTTAAGGAACTGTGCCCAGGAAGACGGACATTTAGAGGAAAGGATTTATTGTTAAACCATGGTGAGCATTTTACCAGCTCACACCTTAAGCATGCCGCAGAACGTGACATTCAACAGAACACAAGCCAACGGCATGAAGAATATGCAGCAATATGCTCACAAAAATCGTAACACAACCTGCGTGTAACCACAACCAATAACTGCAGATACAGTACGCACTGGGATGGGCGCCCAGCATCCTCTACGGACTAAGAGAAAAGGATTTACCGGTAGGTATTAAAATCCTATTTTCTCATACGTCCTAGAGGATGCTGGGGACACTTCAACAACCATGGGGTTATACCATGAGAGTGCGGATGACTCTGCAGTACCGAATGACCAAGGTATTAAAACTGCAAAACTTAGCCCAATTTTTTGCTAAATAGCTGCTCAGCAAAGATGCAATGCCGAAACTCTGCGGTCAACCGCCCCAAACGAGCCCACCTGTCTAGTAGAATGGGCCTTCACCTATTTCGGTAACGACAATCCTGCCGTGAGATGAGCATGCTGAACCGTACCACAGATTCAGCGCGCAACGGTCTGCTTGGAAGCAGGACACCCAATCTTGTTGGAAGCAAACAGGACAAACAGAGCCTGTGTTCCTAAACGGAGCCGTCCTGGTGACATAAATTTTCAAAACTCTGACCACATGCAGAGACTTCGATTCAACGGAGGCGACCGTAGCCACCGGCACCAAAAAAGGTTGGTACATGTGGAAAGAAGAAACCACCATTGGTAGAAAATGTTGACGAGTTTCCAACTCTGCGCTATCTTCAAGAAAGATCAAATAAGGTCTCTTGTGAGACCAGACCGCTAACTCAGACACTCGCCTTGCGTATGCCAAGGCCAACCTGACGACCACTTTACAAGTGAGGAATTTCACTCCGCCTTACGTAAAGGTTCAAACCAATGTGATTGAAGGAACTGCAACACCCCATTAAGATTCCCTGGTGCCACTGGGGCACAAAAAAAGAGGTTGGATGTGCAACACTCCCTTCACGACATTCTGAACTTCTGACAAGGAGTCCAATCGATTCTGAAAGAAAACCGATAAGACCGATTTTAATAGTTGAAAACTCTGCCGTAGGAGTCTTCTTGGATTCACACCAAGAAACCTATTTTCTCAAAACACGGTAGTAATGTTTAGACATTACCCCTTGTCTAGTCCGAATAAGTGTGGTAACTATTTCCGTGGAACTAGGATCTGGCGTTCAACCGCCATGTCGTCAAACGTAGCCGCGGTAAGTCCTAATACACGCATGGCCCCTGTCGCAACAGGTCCTCGCGCAAAGGAAAAAGGCCAGGGATCTCCAATGAGTAATTCCTGAGCTCTGGATACCAAGCTCTCCTTGGCCAGTCTGGGACCATGAGGCTTGGCCGAATTTTCTTTGTATGAACCCAGAACTTTTGGAACGAGAGAAAACGTAGGGAATACATATACCGACTGAAAACACCCACAGTGTCACCAGTGTATTCACTGTTCCTGTTTGAGGGTCCCTTGACCTGGAACTCTCAAGCTTCTTGTTGAGACGAGATGCCATCATTCCTACTCGAGGAAATCCCAACGACATGTCACCCCTTCGAAGACTACTTGAAGGAGGTCTCCCCACTCCTGGATGGAAACCGTCTGCTGAAGAGGTCTCCTTCTCAGTCGTCCACTCCTGGAACTGACATCGCTGACAAAGCGTTTGTATGTTTCTCCGTCCAGCGGAAAATCCTTGTGGCTTTTGCCATTGCTGTTCTGCTTTTCGTTTGTAGAAAATCGTTGTAAATGGCCCTTAATTCTAGACCGGTTATGTGGTGACAAGTTTCCAAACTTGACCAACTTCCTTGGAAATTTTCCCCCTGAGTGACCACCCCCCATCCTCAGAGGCTTGCATCCGTGGTCACCAGGATCCAGTCCTGGATCTCGAACCTGCGCCCCTCTAGGAGGTGGGAACTGCGCAGCCACCACAGGAGTGAGATTCCGGTCTTGGAAGACAGGATTATCCTCCAGCGTATATGTGTAGGTGGGAACCGGACCACTTGTCCAACAGGTCCCTCTGGAACACCTTGGCATGGAAACTGTCAAATCGAGTGGCCTCGTAGGCTGCCACCATCTTTTCGGCAACCGATGTATTGATGAAATGACACTCTTGCTGGACTCGGAATTTGTTTTACCAGACTTTGGATCTCCAGAGCCTTTTCCACTGGAAGAAACAAAAACTCTTTTTCTAGTATTATTCCCAAAACAGACAACCGCGTCGTTGGGACCAACAGTGATTCTGGCAAGTTCAGGAGCTAACCCTGTTGATGAAGAACTGACAGGGAGAGTGCAATGTTTTCCACCAACTGGTTCCTTGAACACGCCGTTATCAGGGGATCGTCCCAGTACGGGATAATCGTGACTCCGTAATAGCAACGGAGAACCATCATTACCACTATCACCCTTTGGAGCCATGGACAGACCAACGACAACGTCTGAAATTGGTAATGACACCCCTGAATTGCAAACTTCAGGCAAGCCTAAAGCGGAGGAAAATGTAATTAGGCCTTCTTTGTGTCTACTGAGACCATGAAAAAACTCCCTTTTTCCAGATTGGAGATCACTGCCCTGAGAGATTCCATCTTGGATTTGAATTTCTTTAAGTAGAAAATGAGGGATTTCAGATTTAGAATTGGCCTGACCGAGTCGTCTGGCTTCGGGACCACGGAGAGGCTTGAATAAAAACCTTCTCCCTGTAGTGACAGGGAAAACCAGGTCAATGACCAGATCCTGATACAACCTTTGTATTGTGTCGCATACTACCTCCCCGTCCGGAGGAGAATCGGTAATTTGAAAATTGGTGAGGGGAAACGTCTGGAAACTCCAGTATGCACCCTTGGGACACTATTCGTAAAACCCACGGGTCCAGGTCCATTCCAGGACTGACTGAAGAGTTTTTAGACGTGGTCCCACCGGAGTGGGCTCCCACAAGAGAGTCCCAACGTCATGCGGTGGATGTGACAGAACGAAGGATGATGTCTGCTCCTGTAATCTTGAAGAGGCTGCTAACCTCTTCCCTTTCCTCCACCTGCAAAGAAAAGGGGGATCTGTATCTATTATGCGGAAATGACTGCATCCAACAATGATGCGTCATCGTTCGTTGTGAGGGAACATATGGCAAGAAGGTAGACTTACCAGCGTCATCTGCAGAGATCAAACTAACGAGGCCGTCACCAAACCAGGCTTTACCTTCATAGAAAAGAAAACTCAATTTCTTCTCGGAGTCAGCACCAGCATTCCATTGGTGAATCCACAACGCCCTCCTAGCCGAGACCGCCATGGAATTGGCCTGCGAACCCAAGAGTCCTAAACCCCTTGTAGTCGCATGGCAGTATGCTGCAGTGTCTTAGATATGACCCAACTTAAGGAGTATCCCATCTCTCCCCAGGGTATCTATATCGGATGACAAGGTAACCGACCATTTCTGACTACTACTACTCCCCCATGCACATGCAATAGCAGGTATAATTAACATACGCGTGGACACAACTTGAATATAACGTAGCTTCCTGCATACGATCCTTTGTGACAGGGCCCCCTGCAGAACAGGGGGTAACACCCACTTTATCCTTTCCGCGGCGGGAAAAGAATAAACACTCGGAAATTTCTCGAGGATTTGAAACCATCTTGTCAGGGCTGACCCCGATTTTGTTCAACAGAGCGCTCAGCACCTGAGAAGGAGGACCTTTACCTCAGCATTCATTATAAATTTCTAGAAATATATATATATATATATATATATATATATATATATATATATCCAAACCCATACACACATATATCCATATACACACACATATATATATATATATATATATATATAAAGAAATAACTTTTTGTCAGGGACAGCAGGATCCCTAGTGACGTTAATACGTTCTTAATGTGTATGAAACATATACTGAATGCTGTATATTATTTTGTGGATCTAATCAGGAAACATTTCGGTCGACAGAAGAACAATATTCAAGTCGATAACCGGGAGTAGTAACTGGGCAAAATAACCATTTTTGCGACCCCAGGGGGTCTGAGGGAAATATATTCTATGAATATGACACCCTCCATAAATATTACTACGTCTGTGTCTGGGTCACAGCTTTACAATCTTACTATACATATATACATATAGGTATATTGGTGGTGCCGACAGGGTCACCCACACACTTCTGTGTCCCCATATAGTTTTCTCGTGAAAAACATATACCGCCATGTTGACACTTTTTTTTTATGTACCATGTATCATCATGAGTCGGCGGTGCCGACAGGGTCACTCCCACAACCGTTTGTAGCAGAGCACTCAGCCTCAGACATGCCGACACACGTGTAGGAAACTCCCACCGACATTACACTGGCTATAAGAGAAGGACTCCAGTAAACTCTGTCAGGGAACACAAAGGGAGTTTACCAGCTCACCACCCAGTGCTCAATCCCTTATATATTGTGCTTTATTATGAACTTATCTTGCACCAATCAACTGTGCCCCCCTTCGTTTTTCACCCTGTTATGTACAGTAGTGTTTTGGAAGGATCAGCGTCTCTGTGGAGAGAAAATGGCGCTGATGTGAGCTGTGAGGGCTAAGCCCCGCCCCCTCAATGGCGCACTTCAGCCCCGCTATTTCTTTAATATATTTATACTGGCAGGGGTTTGATATAGAGCCAAGGCACTCATATTAGTATTTGCCAGTCTTTATTTGAGGATTTATATGCTGCCCAGGGTGCCCCCCCCACCCCCCCGCACGCCCTGCACCCTACAGTGCCGCTGTGTGTGGGAGCATGGCGCGCAGCGCGGCCGCTGTGCGGTACCTCAAAAGCCGTCACTGAAGTCTTCTGATCTTCTTCTACTCACCTGTCTTCTGACTTCTGGCTCTGCAAGTGGGGTGACGGCGGGCTCTGGGAATGAACCCCTAGGCGTACCTAGTGTTCCAAACCCTCAGGAGCTAATGGTGTCCTGTAGCTAGAGAAACAGAGCCTTTAAACTCATCAGAAGTAGGTCTGACTTCTCTCCCTTAAGTCCCACGATGCAGGGAGACTGTTGCCAGCAGTTCTCCCTGAAAATAACAAACCTAACATAAGTCTTTTCCGAGAAACTCAGTAGAGCTCCTCCGTGTGCATCCAGTCTGCCTGAGCACAGATCTAAAACTGGAGTCTGGAGGAGGGGCATAGAGGGAGGAGCCAGGTCACACCATTTGAAAGTCTTAAAGTGCCCATGTCTCCTGCGGATCCCGTCTATACCCCATGGTTCTTGAAGTGTCCCCAGCATCCTCTAGGATGTATGAGAAAAGGGGTTTCATGTGTAAACATGGAACCCCTTTAGTGCGAGGGTTCGGGTTTTGTCGTTTTCTTTTGTTTTTTTTTAACCCCCTGGATGCTACATGGGCTGAAGAGGACCGAACTTCACCGGATAATAGGTGAGTATTTTGGGCATCTTTTCACAGGTCCACGGTGGATTCTACGGGACAAGGGGACCGAGGTGCTCCATTGGATTGGAGGCAAGTATGTGTGTGTAAGTGTGCATGTATGTAAAATAAAGCTTTACTTTCACGGGGTGTGTGTTGTGTTTTTTGGGGGGTATTTGTTTTGTAATAGAACTACAGGTACCAGTGGGCCCGTTCTTTCACCGCATGCTGGTACTTGTGGCTCTCCAAGTACCAACTTGCGGGGGAGGCTTGCTGGGACTTGTAGTTCTCCTACAAAAAACAATATTCTATTTTTTACACAAAGGCTATCAGCCTCCCATCCACCGCCCACGGATGTGTGGGGGAGGACTGGGGGACGACGACGACAGCCTCGGGCTTCACCCTTGGGTGGCTGGGGGGGGGGGGGCCTTGATTAATGGGTCCCCACTCCTCAGCCAGGGGTGACTAGTTGGGGGGGGGGGGGGTAATGCCATGGTCGTAGAGACCTATATAAAAGTGTCCCCTCGGCTGTGGCATTATCTCTCTGACTAGTGGAGCCCGGTGCTGGTTTGAAAAATACGGGGGACCCCTACATCTTTTTCCCCCCGTATTTTTTGAACCAGGACCGGACACAGAGCCCGGGGCTGGTTGTTTAAATATGGGGGTACCCTACGCAATTTTCCCCCTGTATTTTTACAACCAGGACCGGCTCAAAGAGGGCGAGGCAGGTTATGCTTAGGGGGGGGGGACCCCACGCAATTTTTTTTTTACATTTTTAACAGTTTAAACACCTCATCAAGTACACAATGAAGCCCTGCACGGATCTCACTGATCCGGCCAGGCTTCAATGTGTTATGTCCGGCAGTGTTTTACTAATCACTCCCGTAAAACACTGCCCGACAATACGATTCACATCGACATCGGAAAATCCGAACATAGACAACTCGGCAGCTTAGTAAATTACCGAAAATGGATTCAAAAAGTTGCAGTAAAAGACGACCGATAAAAATCGAGATTAAAATCCCTTCAAATTGGCACAAAACACGATTTTTAATAAATATACCCCCGGGAGCCCATATGCCCGCCTACCGCTGCAACCCTTTCAAACCTTTCAAAATTGAATATGACTTTCTTTTTCTTGCTGCCCACATAAACTTAGACCTTGATTATTTGGCCCAGTTGGGATTCTGAGTTTGACATGCCTGAGTTACAATAATAATATATCAAAACATTATGTAGGAAATAGTTTCCATTTAGAACTTTTCGGGACCTTAGCTACAAATGACAAAAAGGGTTTTTATTTTTTCTCCAATACTGATCTATGGCACCCAACTGTAATATGAATATGACTTACAACATTTGGCTGGTGCTGTGGTGGATAATAATGTAAAAGAATGACAGCTGCAGGGCAAATTAGATTGTACAGCACAAAGTTGTAACGTCATAAAACTTAAGATGGGTACACACTAGGCGATATGTCATCCAATCCAATCGTCTAGTGTGTACCCACTACTGTGTGTTCCCGCTGGTCGTTTGCCAGGTCATCCTGTTGGGCGCCGCACACCAGGCGGGACGACCCGGCAAACGACGGCCCGCACTGGAATGCGGGCCGTATGTTAACGATATATCACGTGATATTTCCTTCAGTGTGTATCCCGTTGGCTGGGTTCACACATCATCAAGTGTGTACCCAACTTTATTTCCACAAACTATGCAGCAGGGAACATGTGGGTGAAGTGGCCAATCTCACCACAAACTCACCAGCACAACAGTCATATTTTATGAATTTAATCAGGAGTCAATTATAGACTAGCTAATCCCTCTTTTAATTAAAATTACATATTTGTGTATAGAAGCAGCATTGCTGATTGGAGGAATGCAGCAATGAGCCAGTGGCTGCAATGACTTTATACACAGCGGCTGTGCGACAATATGCTAATGCCGCAGAAGGTGTCTTGTGTAAATAGATGCCCAGTGCCAGCTTCTCTGATTCTCTGCTGCGTATGAAGACGCAGCACCCGATCATCTGTGTGAACATCTCATTAGCAGTCTGGGAAAGTCAGCTGCCGGGGCCAACGAAGCTACGATCAAGGACACAGCCAATGACTTCAGCACTGTCAGAAAATGGGGACAATGCGCCCTGGTTTCTGGAATGCTCCCAGTCATCGCCCCAAATGCCAGCACCATGTCAATCATGCTAGCGGCTTTTTGGGGCACGAAGAGCAACATTACAGAAACAGATCTGCATACACGCAGTGCGGCTCCTACGCATATTTGCAAACATCGGAGATATACGTAAATATCAAATTCACATAAATCCTTGAATCAGGCTCATTGCTTCTTAGAACTATGGTATGCAGAGTCCACTACTGAAAATAGGATTTTGGTACTTACCAGGTAAATCCTTTTCTTTGAATCCATAGGGGGCACTGGAGTACTCTTGGGATATGGACGGCTTAGCAGAAACAAAGGCACTGAATATTTAAATTTAGAACTCTCCACCCCTCCATATCCCAGAGTACCTCAGTGTACGACCTCAGTGTTTTTTACTGAGCGAACAGGAACTATATAGAGAGGTTGACAATGGAGAATTCCTATAACATAACGGACAACAACAAAGTTGACACATAACGTTACTGTCAACTAAACAGTTGACACCATAACCGATAGACCCTTATAATTTGAACCAATCGGTGAAAATGTGTTACCATAAGCTCCTCTGAGCTTAATACAACCCAGGTAAAACTGCTCTGGGTGGGCGTCCAGTGCCCCCTATGGATTCAAAGAAAAGGATTTACCTGGTAAGTACCAAAATCCTATTTTCTTTTTCATCCACTAGGGGTCACTGGAGTACTCTTGGGACGTAGCAAAGCTTCCCTCGTGGGCGGGAGAGCTGTTTGACACCTGTAACAGTAGGCGGCCAAAGCTAGATGCTGATGCCGCAACCGTTTCATAACGCGTAAACGCGCACAAACGTGTGCACTGAAGACTATGTAGCCGCGTTGTAGATGCTCTACGACCAACTGGTCATGACATTCCCACAGAACCTGTGGAATGAGCTATTACTGACGTAGGCGACTGTAACTTAGCCTTAAAGTAAGCCTGACTTGTAGTCATTTTTATCCAACTGGATAATGTCTGCTGAGAAACTGGCTAACCCCAGTTGGCAGCATCATAGAGAACAAACAACGTATCCGTATTACGAACTGTAGACGTTCGGGACATATAGACGCGTAATGCGTGTACCACATTCAGAATTCTAGAATGTGCCGTTAACACAGGAACCACTATTGGTTTATTGATGTGAAAAATAAGAAATCGGAATTCGTCCGAAGTTCTGCTTTGTTATGAGAAAACCCAAATACGGTGGCTTGGAATACAAGGCACCCAAATGTGTAAACAAAACCCTTGCCGAAGCTAAGGCTAGAAGAAAAAACGTTTTCCAAGTGAGAAACTTAATCCCCATTTGTTGTAAGGGTTCAAAATATGAAAACTGTAAGAAATCTGAACCCAGCTTCAAGTCGCATGGCGCTGTAGGTGGGATAAATGGAGGCTGCACTTTGATGACACCTTGTAGAAAAGTGTGTACCGACGCAATAGAGTCAAAAGTCTTTGAAAATAAATTGACTACACAGATACCTGCACCCTTAGTGCAGATAAACGCAGTTCTCCATCCCACCCCGTCTGTAACATAACAGAATACGGGTAACTTGAAAGATGATGTCGGAAACTTCCGAGCTTCACACCCACCTATATAGGCACACCAAATTTTGCAATAATGAGCTGCCGTAAGCGGCTTCCTAGTTCGTAACATGGTTGGTATAACCAATACTGTAATGCCCTCGTAACATGGTTGGTATAACCAATATTGTAATGCCCTATATCTTTCCTTAAGAGGGCGTCTGAACCACCACCCCGTCAACCGCAGCCGCGGTACATAGGTAAATAGGGGTAAAAGAACGGTCCCTGTTGTAACAGGTTGGACGTATTATGAGCGGCAAAGATCGTGTGCGAGTATTCCTTGGAGATTCGAGAAGCAAGCTCTCCGAACCCCATGAGATATCACTAGTATGACTGTGACGTAACTGTCTTATGATCCGTTTTAGCAACGGAGAGAGCAGCGGAAAACGGTGGAGCCAGATACACGAGGCTGTATGACCACACGAATGTGAGAGCCTCCCCCGCCACTGCCCTTGTGATCTGTCGTTCTGTACACATACTGAGCGTTTGTAATTGTGGCGAGATGCCATCATGTACACCTGAGGGTAACCCCCCCTGTGGATCCACATGTGAAACACCTTTGGATTTAATGCCCAGTTTCCTGGATGAAAATCCCGACGGGTGAAATCATCTGTCTAACAGATGTCCACTCCCGGAATGAACCCCGTCGACAACATCACCTAATGGTGTTCTGGGCAATTGAGGATTCGAGCTACCTTCCGCATTGCCATGCGGCTTCTCGGTCCTCCCTGGTTGTTGTGTATGCAACTCCCGTTGCGTTGTCTGACTGCACTTGGACAGACTGAAAGCGAAGCATGTAGTGCATTGTAAATTGCACGGAGTTCCAGGACATTTATAGACAGCAATCTGTCGTGATCCGTTTTAGAACCCCTGTCGCTGACCTTTTTAACTACAACTCCTCAACCTCTGAGACTCTCGTCCAGAGTATATACACCCTCGGCCCCCTGTGGGAAACGCGAATGAAACCCGGGGAACTAAAGCGCTTTGAAAACACATCATTGTTCCTAATAGGCGAATACACCAATATACCGCTAGTGTGCGTGGCTTTTGCACTAATTGTACTAGATGGTATATTTGTTCTTCCTGGTGTAGTAGGTAAATTTCTTTGATTTACCGTATTTAATCATACCTAGGAATTGAAGTCGTTCAGACGGAATTAGATGCGATTGTTTTTGAACTTGACCTGCCACCGTGGTGTACGTTAGTAGCGCAAGTAAGAGGAACCTCTGTTGAGACAGAGTTCTTATGAGCAGATCGTCTAAGTATGGAACGATTGTCACCGCCAGGGCTCTGAGATGAGCTATCATCACCAACATCACTTTGGTGAATACACGAGGCGTTGATAAGAGGCCAAACGGTAGAACCTAAAAATGGTTAATGGTTGTGGCGTATTGCAACACGCAAGAACCTGTGATGCGGTGACCAAACGTGAATGGGTAAATACACATTGTGAAGATCAAGCGCAATCATGCAATCTTGTGGCTCCAAATATGCAAGTACTAACTGCCGTAAAACCATTTGCAACTGTAGTAAGTGACTTGCTGATTGAGACTGCGACGGAGCCCTCCGGCTTCGTTACCCCAAACAGAGGGGAATAAATAGCCCTGACTCTGTTGGTGTACCAGGTCTGGAAATAAAAACAGCTGAAACCAGCAGAGACTGAATGGCCACCTGGCAAAACGCCTAGCTTCGTCCGACAGAGGCAGTATGTTAAACTGTAAATAGCGGATACATCCATGAGTGGATGTTTGGAAACCCGGCAAATGTAACGTGTAAAGGCGCGCTTCCACAATTGGAAATTCTAGATGGCCTGAGAGGCCGTTAAGCCACTGGCTTGTTGACTTTAGCACCCTGGCGTTACCAGTCGTGACTGTTTTTGTACCACAGCCTTGAAAAGACTGAAGTCTAAAGGGATTAAACGTCGGCCAAAGTATTTTCGTTTTGATACCGGAGGCCTGAATATCAAATTTAGGACCAAACAACTTCTGGCCTTGTTTTGGTGAAACTAGCGACGATGAAAAGCGAGAATCGAGATAACAGGTGTCAGCAGAAGCTTTACAGAGATACTCTGCAGCTTTTTATTAACAGTGATCGTCATTGTTTCCATACATAGAGCGTCTAGTAACCCAAATGTATCCTTGTCACAGACGAATTCACCAATGACGGATTGTCCCATTTAGATGTGGAAACGGGTAAATAGGGTTAAATGTTAGTCAGATATTCTAAATAATAACTCATTGAAGATTTGTTGTTTATGAAAATCGACAGATTAGATGTTAAAGTCTACTTAGTCTCTGTAACAATTGAGACACTGACTTACTGGTTATTAGCAATGTATGGTTGTCAAAACCCCGCACTATCTGACTGCTGGTCTAATGTACCCTTCTCACTAGTAGGTATCGTTGTGAGAATTGACATATAATTGTCAGATTAAATTATAAGACCAGTTAAATTAACACCTTGGTACCCAAAGGGAAAATTGGACCTTTGGAAACACTGAGACTCCTTTGTTAGAGCTGGCGGAGTGACTTCCGAGACTCCGATGTTACCGCTCCTGTCGAGCGGAGTTATGCTTAACATAGGATCTAGGACTGACACGGCTTCCAGAGTGGAAACGTACAAACCAACATAATTTGTGGTAGATTTATGTACAGCCATTGTAGTAAACCTTATATGTAGTCTGTGTTGGAGGCTTACCCTACAGACAGACACCACAATAGCCAAAGTAACAGACACTTGCACTAATTAGTAAAATGTTTACTTAAGGTGCGTAATATATATATATATATATATAGCTATGGCTAAATACAGTTTACATGGGCCTATGTGAAACCTGAACCAAATTTCCCACTAACACCCCTGCGTCCTCCGGTGGCGTAGAGATGTAGTGTAGGAATGTTCTGGAATTACCACTGGAAGAAACATGATTAAAAATGGCCCCCATGCCATGCTTACATTGAAACTCATAGGAGAAGTTACAATACCTGCTGCCACTGAGAATCACAGTCTAGTATACACTGATATTCTAGTATACACTCACATGCAGGTTACAATACAATCACAGGCAGGTCATATTTAATATAAGCTCTGCCTGCAGTTATTATGTATTAATATCTTCTATAGATAATCTGTTATTATTAATAAATTCTATAGATAATATAGATATATATATAGACTCAACAGCCTATTACACTTGTAGCATTTGGCAGCTGCAGCCACGCAGTAATCTGCCAGATCCCCCACTCCCTCCCCCTTCCCTGTACTCCCTGTAGCACAGCGCTACAGCGCTCAGCGCTACAGTCTCAGCGGGGAGCCGGGAAGCTTATTGCAGGGAGGCGAAGGACCCAGAGCAGCAGTGATCGGCTGGCCGGAGCGCGGCGTCGCTAGGCAAGCTGCGCGGGTCTTTTTGTCCGAGACTCCGATCTTACTGAAAACACCGCTGACGGATCGAAGCTCTGTGCGGCGGGTCTCCCTGTGTGAGCACCGCTGGCGGTTGTGGCGGGCGGCGTGCGGGAGGAAGAATCGCCTGTTGGGGGACGGAGCGTGGAGCGTCTGAGCGGCAGACAGGGCACTGGCGTTACAGCGGTCGGCTTTACCCACGGACCCCACACAGCGGGACGGCAGCCTGCGCTGACCGTCCCGTTTCCCCAGCATACCTTTTGTAGAAAGGTCTGCCTTCATGCTGCGACGGGCTTCTATCTGAAAGCTCTGTCCAGCTTCTCAGATCATGGCTGCGACGGGGCTTCTATGTGTAAGCTCCGTCCAGCTGTTCAGGTGATGGCTGCGACGGGGCTTCTATTTGTAAGCTCCGTCCAGCTTGCAGTAGACAGTGGGCTGCCTGTGGCTGTGAGGGTGCTCTTTGTGAGGACCGACACGCCATGCGCTGCCTTGCAGCGGCACCATCCCGGACCCATGTTTTTATAGAAACTGGGAAGGGAAGTGTAAAAATTAAAAATGAAAAAGTAAAAATGAAAAATTAATAAAATCTTCCACAAAGTGTGGGAACTCCCACAAGCCGTTTGTTAGTGCTTTGAGCACGGAAAAAACACTGAGGTCGTACACTGAGGTACTCTGGGATATGGAGGGGTGGAGAGTTCTAAATTTAAATATTCAGTGCCTTTGTTTCTGCTAAGCCGTCCATATCCCAAGAGTACTCCAGTGACCCCTAGTGGATGAAAAAGAAATGTGGTCAGACTCCAAAAGTACTCAGTCCTCAAACATTAACAAGCTGCAGTGATCGTCGTATCAGCTGTTACAGTATCTGCAGCACCTTCACATATAAGATGGGAAATGGTAACCTACCTTATAATAGGATTTTAATTATCTACCGGTAAATCCTTTTCTCGTAGTCCGTAGAGGAAGCTGGGGTCCACATTAGTACCATGGGGTATAGACGGGTCCACCAGGAGCCATTAGCACTTTAAGAGTTTGAGAGTGTGGGCTGGCTCCTCCCTCTATGCCCCTCCTACAAGACTCAGTCTAGAAACTGTGCTCGAGGAGACGGACATCTTCGAGAGAATGATTATACACAGATTGTGGCGAGATTCATACCAGCTCACACATACAAGGCAAACTAAGCTAACTAGCTTGGAACTCAGCAACTGCTGAACATTACTTACCAAGTAACAATGCAGTACGTAACCAAAACAAAGAAGTACTGAACCAGATAACCACTGCAGGAAAACGAAGCGCTGGGCGGGCGCCCAGCATCCTCTACGGACTACGAGAAAAGGAATTACCAGTAGGTAATTAAAATCCTATTTTCTCTTACGTCCTAGAGGATGCTGGGGTCCACATTAGTACCATGGGGATGTACCAAAGCTCCCAGAACGGGAGGGAGAGCACGGAGGATCCTGCGGAACCAATTGACCAAACTTTAGGTCCTCAGAGGCCAAAGTATTGAACTTGTAGAACTTTGCAAACGTGTTTGACCCCGACCAAGTAGTTGCTCGGCAGAGTTGTAATGCCGAGACACACCGGGCAGCTGCCCAGGAAGAACCCACCTTACGAGTGGACACGGCAAGCCTGCCGTAGAATACGCATGCTGGATAGTGAACCTGATCCAACGAGAGATCGTCTGCTTAGAAGCAGGACACCCAATTTTCTTGGGATCATACAGGACAAACAGAGTCCAATTTTCTGGACGAGCAGTCCTCCTCACATAGATTTTTAGAGCCCTTACAACATCTAAGGACTTTGATGAAATTGAGGAGTCAGTCGCAACTGACACCACAATAGGTTGGTTGATATGAAATGCCGACACAACCTTCAGAAGAAACTGCTGACGTGTCCGAAGCTCAGCTCTATCTTCATGGAAGATCAAGTATGGGCTTTTACATGACAAAGCCCCCAACTCCGACACACGTCTGGCAGAAGCTAAGGCCAATGAAGTGACAGCCTTCCACGTGAGAAACTTGACCTCGACCTCCTGTAGAGGCTCAAACCAATCTGACTGGAGGAACTGCAACACCACGTTAAGATCCCAAGGTGCCGTAGGCAGTACAAAGGGAGGTTGCATGTGCAGAACTCCCTTCAAAAAAGTCTGAACCTCAGGGAGGGCAGCCAACTGTTTCTGGAAGAAAATGGATAGAGCCAAAATTTGGACCTTTATGGATCCTAACCTCAGGCCCATATCCACCCCTGCTTGCAGGAAAAGGAGAAAACGTCCCAGTTTAAACTCCACCGCAGGAAGCTTCTTGGACTCACACCAAGACACATATTTTTTCCAAATACGATGGTAATGTTTAGACGTTACCCCTTTCCTAGCCTGTATCAGGGTAGAAATAACCTTGTTCGGAATGCCCTTCCAAGCTTGTATCTGGCGTTCAATCTCCATGCCGCCAAATGTAACCGCGGTAAATCTTGATAGGCGAACGGCCCCTACTGCAGCAGGTCCTCCTGAAGGGGAAGAGGCCTCGGCTCTTCTAGCAGTAGATCCAGAAGATCCGTGTACCAAGCCCTTCTCGGCCAGTCCGGAGCAATGAGGATTGCCTGTACTCTTGTGCTCCTTAAGAGTTTGAGAACTCTTGGAATGAGTGGAAGTGGAGGAAACACGTACACCAACTGGAACACCCACGGAGTCACTAGGGTGTCCACTGTCAAAGTCGAAAAATATCATGATTCACATGCCTTGTACTAACCCCATGCACATGCCCGCTGCGCGTGCACACGCTCTGCCGTGCGTATGCATATTCGCACTTTGCGTAATGGAGCTTCTAAGGCCGTGCGCTTTGGCGCGTGGTATGCGCATTTACGGTAGAGTTTGTGAGCGTGTAGTGGGCGACTCGATCATAGCATATTTAACCCATATAGTGTGTTTTATAGTTAATATTCCCCTAGACAACGTCAGCAAGTATGTTTAGTTTAAACGGTTCTTGGACAGAGAGATTCCTCTTTACATGATAGGAAGGGTCAGAGAAAGGTTGAAAGGTGGTGTCTAGTATCCAGCTGTAGGGTATTTTAAGGGTAACATTTCGGTGTTAGTTAGGAAAAGATCGCTCGCTCCTGCGTATAGTTATGTACAAAAGTAGTTTATGGACATTAATTGTATTTTGCTGTTTATTACACATGCGGGGGGAATCCAGAGGATACCACCCACTACAGCAGTTGGGGAAAGACACAGCCCACCTGTTCAAATCTACCTATGACCTTTGTTATAATGCAGAGACACATTCCTGTGTCCAATGAACAATGAGATTGTAGGAACCATTGTATTGTGAATGTATGCTGTGTATATAAAGACCAGCATTGCCTGGCCAGTCACTCACTCTCTCAAAAGGCTTTCTCTTTGAATGCTGAGGGCTGGAATCCAGGACGCGCTTGCGAATCATCCCCAAGTATGTATATTTCTCTGTAGCCATTTTGTTCGCCATTGCTCATGTTATTCTCTGTTATTGTGTTAGATTTTGATGTTAGTTTGTAGTGTATGATATGTATTGTTTAACCTTTTATTAGAATCTATCCACAGTGGCCTTAGAACCATGTGGTTTTCAAATACAAATCAGTGCTGTGTTGTCACTTTCCTGCCAGGGCTTTTAAAGTGGTTTAACCTGTTTAAGCATTGTTAAGGTGTATGCACTGCTGATACTTTGTATCACCAGCGCTACTTAAAGTTTAAAGGTATAGTGCTTTGCTGCTAAGGTATAAAGTATAAGCATATCCTTACACTGTTTCATTACTTAAGGTTTACTGTATATCATTCTGTGAGCGTCTGTGCCGCTCGTGTCTCGCGCCCACGGCCTAGCGTCTTCTACGCTAAGTGCGTACCCTTACGGTACTCAGTGCGCCAAAAGCGTACTCAGTCCGTAGTAGTTTATAGCTTATGTTTTAAGGTAATAATTGACATTATCAATTGGGGGCAATCGTCCGGGCCTCCTCATATCCGCAACCTAGCAGGACAAGGCAGACTTTATCCATCAGCAAAGGGCGGGAAGGTAGTATCCCCTGTTAGACGTTTGGTGGTCTGGGATACAGTAGTGCTGATTAGATAAGCGTCTGCTCCGCTTGGTTTGTAGGGATGCTGGTGGGATCCGGATCCGAAAGGTAAGAACGTTAAGCTATTGTCTTTTAAATCTGTTTTTTTTTTTTTTTTTCTGTTTGGTGCAAATTGCACACGCAACACATGTAACACACGCACACACCTGTACTCTGCATATCTGACCATATTGTTGCAAAACAAGGTTCAAATGAGTCATATTGTGTTTGATTCAGATTGGATTGCTTATCTGTTTAAGTAGGTTTAAAAGTATATTTAAAAGTTGCTGCAAAAGCCTTGATATAGTGTTGGGGTTTTTTTAAACTCAGGCCTAAAATTACTTCAGGGGCTTGCATGGTGATTTTTTTTGTGACAAAGGAAGCCGCATGGTCTGTCCTCCATTTTGTGTAACCCTCATGGATGTGGAAGGGGGAGGAGCAGCGGCCATTTTTGGAAGGTCAATTTTTTTCTAAATAGCTGATTTTCAGTCTGCTCAGGAATAATCAGCCGTCCTTGGTCAAAAAGAAATCACCATTTATGAGTTACCAATGCATTTATTTAACCCATGCCATAGTCAATTACAAATAGATTCAGATGGGGTTTAATAAAAGTTAATAGTAAGATGAATATTTGATATAAGAACGACACACAGATATAAAACAAAGTTGTTTTTTTCTTCTTTACCTCCACGATTCTGTTAAACTCTGCTTGTTGTAAGATAAGCCATTGAAATGCAAATTAACCTGTGCAACAGTTTTTTTTCCTGGTAGTGAAAGGCCACATTCCCAGACAGTCAAAGGCACATTCATATGCAAATTAGAGGAGTGAATGGGTCTCGGGAGACCAGTGAATAGTACATACATATAATATTATAATTATGTGTGTGTGTTTATATCAATGTATGTTCTGCAAGATAGCTATCCAATATGAATCATACTATTGGAAGCATTGATTACTAGATTAATTTAGAATTGTATTTTGTGTATTCTGCATATCTATTCGCTTGTTGCCATTAGCATTGATTATTAGATACATTTTGACCCGTGCTGAAAAATTTGTTGCTATTTAGTTAAAAGTAAAACTAATACTTAAGGGAGTAATTGTAAAACACGCACGCAGCCTGACCCAGTTATAAAGGTTTATACAGGAGAAACTGTGTGGTGCTTGGTAAACGATTATAGTTAAATATCGTTTACATTTTATAGAAGCGTGTTATTTGTATTGCTGCGGACGTATCCGGCCTGTGTACACGTGTCTCGGGCAACGTGCGAGACTGCGTATGCAACGCAAAGGCCTACACACATGGCGTATATTACGTAACGTGCGTACAGATACGCCCACAAAATACAAATCACACAATAGCATTGTTTTAGTTTAGGCGATACGGCAGCCACGCGATAATAGCACAAATTGATTAGTATCCAATATTTAGTTTAAATACCTTACTTTACTGTAGTACCTCTGGGGAGAGCTATCAGTTTACGGGAAATTATTTTTCTGATCAGAAAACTATAGAATGATAGTGTGGGCTGAAAAAGGTATGAGTGTATTGAACTCCGCTTGGTGGTCTTGGTGAAACTTGGTGAAGCACGGTCTAGGTAAAAACGTGCGAGCACGGTTTTGGTGAACACGTGCAACGGAGTGTGATAAAAGTTTTCGTGGTGTTACGCTCCGGCTGTTGTGGAGCACAGTAGGGAGACTCCAATGATCCTACCATTTATAGGCAACAAGTGTCTATAAGTGGTACGATTGGACCGCACGGTTGTAGGTGTAAACCCGTGACCAACGTGATATGAGGTTGCATATTCATGCGTAAATTGCCCTCATACATGTTGTAGGGAGCACATGCAAGCGTGATTTGTGTAAAATAAAGATAGGGAATTTTCGCTGGTCTCTCAGGAAAATCCCTAGAGGTAGGGCCTGCAACGACTACGTGTGTCTGCTAAAAGAGGCGGATCCGTGATACTCGGAGCAGAAGAAGCTGGTGGAAGAGCTTGGAGAACTTCCACCGTAGACTTCTGTGTTTGGTGCATTTTAGGAAGTTTTTCTGTGTTAAAATGGAAGCCAAATGGAAGCCAATGGAAGCCAAATGCACAACACAGGGACGTTTGGCAGTCAGGATTCAGACTGAAGAGATGTGCAGACCCCGGGGGTCTGCTCGGTTAGTAATGTGGGGGAAGTATGGTCCCCACACTGAGACCTTTTGTGATAAATGGACACGAATGACTGTGGGGGATAAAGCACCATTTCCTGGGATAGGTAGTTTTGACTCAGAGGTATTGCATAATCTAAGGCTTAGGATCTGTCTCATAAAGTCCCAAAAACAGAGGATCAGACACACAAACTGTTTACATTTATGGCAACTGGAGAAACAATGGCTACAGAGAATGGCATACTGGGATATGATAATAGTGCACTTAATAAATGTATTAATGACAATAAGAGTAAACGTAATAAATGTGTTAATGACGATAGGAGTAAAACTGATAAATGTACAAATTCTAACCCGTGCAAGTTGCACCCCATGTTAAAACTTCCCTCAGGATTACAAGCAAGAAAGTGAGCCCAGCACGATGTCGGCACTTTCTCCAGCAGCCACCATACGAGACACCCAGGTGGGCACGGCCCAATCGGTAAAGGCAGTAGTTAAGCCCCCTAACGGAGGGTCAGGTGAGGTCGTGTCCACAGGTAAGTACGGTATTGTATATTATGCACAGACAATTGCACCTCACATTGTAGAGTCAACACAAGATGATGTAGTTGAACTTAATCCTGTCAGGGTGATTGCAGTCCCAAATGGACAGACTGACGCTCTGGGAGTCACTCCCGTCAGGAACATTGCAATGCATTGCCCCTGGTCCCGGACAGAATTAAGGACAATTATGTCTGAATTTCCTGATCCCAGGAAAGATCTAGCCGCATGCCAAAGGTTTATTAAAGAACTAGGAAACACCGCCGAACCCCATAATAAAGTTTGGTGGACATTGCTGAGGGTATGTCTACCCTCCAATATTGACCCTGCGAAATTCATCACCGATTGTAAGTTAGACGCAGAAGTACCTCTTACTGAGGAATACAATCAGGACAATGTAAAACGGATCAACCTGCAATTAGGAGTATATTTCCCAACTGTTATCAAGTGGAACAAAATTTTCTCCATTAGACAAAAAGAAGGTGAAACTGCTTCTGATTATTTCCATCGAGCATTAGAGGAAATGGCTAGATACACTGGGATCGCGGACATTGAGGAAAGTGTACATCATAGAGAGGTAGCGGTGTCCGTATTAATGGAAGGTTTAAAAGAAGTGTTGAGAACAAGGGTACAGACCACTCAACCTAACTGGAGAGGTATCTCGGTGGCTGCATTAAGGGAGTCCGCTATCGAGCATGACCGTAATATTCGAAGAACCAGGGAAGCACAGGGAGAGCGGTTGATGGTGATGAGCATCCAAGCACTAGAAGAGGAATCAAATCGACCAAAACCCCAGGCCCCTGGCACATGGAGGAAGCCAAGGGTTTGTTATCTGTGTAAAAGGGAAGGGCATTATGCCAGCAACTGTAACAGCACACAAAAAGTCAGACCTCCTAGACAAGAACACGAGCAAAGTTATGACACACTGTATGACACACGTAATTGTAATCAGGGATCATATAGGAAAAATTTGGGGCCACACCTGTAGTCTGCAGCCAGTGAAGTTAATTGTTAGCCTTGATAGTAAGCCTGAGGTTACAGTCGATGTAATTGGTAGGTCATTCCTTGTAGACACAAGGGCAGCCAGGTAGACTCTGTGATTATCTTTAAATGTTTCCTTTTCATCTCTGACGTTCACCAGCAGAACTACAGCTCAAACGTCACATGTCTACTTGGTCTTCTCAGAGGTCTACCCAACCCCAGTATATCTTACCAGCATCATTGTGCCTGGCCACGCACAGAGGGTGGAGAGTGGAAATACTGGTGGGGGAGACTGTGCAGAGATACCGATGGACATGTTGGTGTGACAGCCTGATGGTGAACGGAAATCTGACTGTTTTTTTTTTTTCTATTGTTCTCTCTCTTTTTGTTCTTTCATGTTTTACGGATGGTATGTCACACAACAGTTAGACAAATGGTAATGCAAGATTTATGCTCCTTACAGAAAGATCGCTGATTCGGAAAGAATATCGTATCACTGGAGTGTTCGTTTTGGGAAGACTGAGAGACAGCACTGTTGAGACGACATCTGAGCAAGAAGAACAACAAGACTATAGGACAATTATCGTAACAATTTTCTTTCCCTTCAATTATTTTCGGTACCCCCATTACAACTCTTTCTTTTTCCTCCTGTAAGATGGACTTGCCCCAAGAGACTGCATTCCGTGTTTTCCTGTTGACCCTGTTGTTGACCCGAGCAGTCTGTTTCGGTGAGAGTACCAGAGAGGTCGAGAAAGGATCTGGAATGGGTTCTGATGACCAGGATGGATTCGTAGAATTCCAAGAGCAACACAATCACAGAGTAAAGGCGAGTATCAGAAAACGATCTGGTAGCCATGACACTAACAGACATTGTGAAGGATTGTTAGCTGAAGAGAGTTGTATCTGTAGGAATTGTGACAACATAGTTGAGGACGGGTGCATCCAGAGAGGTCAGTCCAGCATTACTATCAATATGGACCGTCATCCATTGAGTGACTATCACTCATTAGTGGGTAAGGTTTTAAACCAAACGGAATGCTGGGTGTGCTCACAAGTACCTCAAGGTCATAGAAAGTCATGACTAGTGCCATACGCTTTAACTATAGATGAGGTACTTGAATTAAGGGATGGGAGACCGGTGGACAAGAAATGTAATATTTCTAAGCCTCCTAGTTTGAAGCTCCACCAATATCATGTGGATAGGTCCTTACCATGTTTTAACATTTCCAATCCCCGATAGCCGGGAAATTGGGAAGTGACATGGAACAACCAAACCATGACATTCTCACACAGAGCCGATAGAATGCCCGTAGACTCAGAGCTTATACGCCAAATAGCCAGCGGTGGGAGATATTTTCAATATAGGTACACTCTAGGAAGTAGGACCATGCGAGTTGGAGAAGTATCACCAGGATACTGTGCGCATATCATACAACCTGATACGTGTACTAGACAAATGAGAGACTTAGGGATAGGATTTTTCACCTGGAAAGTTTGTAAGATGGTGATGTCATTTTCTGTCCCATATGTCCTCCCCGATGATGCATATTTCATATGTGGGAGGAAGGCGTATAAGTGGCTTGCCCCAAACTCAGAGGGATTGTGTTACATTGGAAGAGTGTTGCCAGAAGTAATGACCATTACCCATGAAAAGATGAAAGACGTTCACCGCAATGCTCAAGCTCCTTACACTCACACCCATTACGAACACATTGTAAAGAGACACCTTATAGATAGGACAGAGCATGCAGCCGCTGATTTGATCCACGAATCCACCGGGATTCAACTCCTACTCGCGCTCGATATTACCCGTACCGCCAGGGGAGTTATAAATTTTAGGTATATAACTGCGCTAGCGAACCTGATAGACAATATCACCAAGATGTATGATGACACCTTTAGGTATTGTCAAAGTCAGAAAAATATCACGCTGCACACTGCCATATATGCACCTCATGCGTGTGCCCGCTGCACGTGCATGAGCCCTCCCGTGCGTGCGTATATTCGCGGTCGCGTGCACTCGCAGACGCGCGGTATGCGCATTTACGGTAGAGTTTGTGTACGACTAGCGGGCGACTCAATCGTAACATATTTTATTCATATAATGTATTTTGTAGATTATGGTCCCTTTGATAGAATCTGAAAGTTTAGTTAATGTAGTATGTTCAGAGACAAAGAGATCCCTCTTTGTTTGATACGAAGGGTCAGACAGGGGTTACACAGTGGTGTTTAGTATCCATCGGAAGAGAATATAATTAGCAATATTCCGGTGTTGGTTTGAAGCGGATTAATCGCTCGTGCGTATAGTTATGGACATAAGAAGTTTATGGACATTTACTATATTTGCACTTTATTACCCATGCGGCGGGAAACCCAGTTTCCCTCCCACCTGAGCAGTTTGAAATAGTCACAGCCCACCTGTATGAACCAACCTATGACCTTTTGTTATAATGCAGAGACGAATTCCTGTGTCCAATGAACAATAAGAATGTAGGGACCATTGTACTGTACTGTGTGTAAGTGTATAAAAGGACAAGCCGATCTGGGCCAGCTCTCTACTCTCTTCAACGGTTCTCATTGCTGATAATCGGGAGCTGGATATCCAGAAAGGCGCATGCGATTGTTTCCCCTTGTGCGTAAGTTTCTCTGCAACCATATTTTACCTCATGTTTATTGTAAGCCACTCTCTCTCTCTCTCTCTCTCCTTTCCCTTAGATGTAATTGTGCCACAATTGTATATTTCTGTCTAGATAACCTGTTAGAATTATATGTTAGTGTGTAGTGTATGACTTGTTAACTGTTTCTCTTTTTAAAATAACTTAAGACTCTAGTTAGTAAAGGCGTTGGAAACCTTAGCACGGTATTGTGTGTTCATTATATTGCAAAGGGTAATAAGAGCGTCTCGATCGCTCAAACAGCTTTAGTGTTATTAAGGTTAAGCAGCGTTATATCGCTACAGTGTTTCTGAACAAAGGTTTACAGCATAAGAGTGTCATTACTGTGTGGTACATTCAAGGTTTACTGATTGGTATATTGTGAGCGTCGGCGCCGCTCGTGATCTCCTCGTGGTCTCGAGCGTCCGCTACGCTGGGAGCGTAACATTACGGTGATCAACCGCCTATAGTGTGCCCGATATAAACATCGTATTCTCGCGAGTGTTTGTGTCGCTCGAGCGGCTCGCTCCCGATACAGCGTCCGCTACGCTAAGGGCGTACCCTTACGGTATCTCATACGCCAATTGCGTATCTAGTCTCTTACCTATATAGTGAAGGTTATAAGGTAATCAATATCAGCATTATCAGTATACTGGGAGAGAATTGCAAGCTTACAAAAGGGAACTGATCCAGCACAGGATGGTTCTAAATTACATCACAGCGGTGACAGGCGGGTATTGTGTCACCCTAGCAACTCAGTATGGTGTAAAGTGCTGCACGTATATCACAGACAGCACTGACGACCCAACCGAGGTCATAGATCAAAAGATGGACGATATCTTGCAATTGAAGTGGGAGTTCCGAAGGAGGCACAACCTTACCCTTACTTCTGTGAGTGATGAACTGACCGGCTGGGTTTCATGGTTGAACCCACGTAATTGGTTCTCATGTTTAGGAGAATGGGCTCAAAATTTTATTGTTACTGTAGGGAAATTTCTCTTATGTATCCTAGGAGTTGTCATAATGATTGGTTTGATATTCAGATGTGTTCGGATTTTAATGCATTGCAAGCGCAGTACCAAATTGATGAGTTTGAGGAGCGAAGGCATTGTAACAACAACTGGTTTAATTTATGACCCATCAATCGAGACAATGTTGTGATAAGACGTGATTCCACGGTCCGTTTCTTTCACCCGTTTCTCCTTTGTTTTTCTCCGAAGTAAAAAGACACCCACTCGGAAGAAGAATTTGATGACCCTTTATACAGACCATTGATGAACTTCTTCACAAACATTTGATGAACTTTTAGAGACTTTAACTTTCTATGGACACTTGAAAAACTTTGCTTGCCACTTACAGCAAAGATACAGCAATCCGGACAAGACATCAACAAGACTTCAACAGACGCCCAAGGACAATCACATACATAATCATATGAATGCATTTATAACGCATGTTTCTTATCTTCATCTCTACGATCTTCAGGTAGTGACACACATAGTCGACAGGTTATATAGGCACATATATTAGCACTCACATATTTTCCCCCTTCATGTATCATCAACTAATGTGCACCCCATTTGTTGGAACTAAAAGCCGAAAAGTGCTCGGTAGAGTTTGTTAGCCCACTTACAGACCCTTAATACGGGATAAGAAGGATTCAATGTATACTTCGCAATACCTCGAAGCTTATTTTAGAACATGTACGGCACGATGATACATGACCCCTCAGACATGAATTTCATTCATACATGCTTTTACTATCCCACTAGGTCATACATTTCCCACCTTCTCCTCTCCCCCCTACTCCCAATCATAATAAGATAGTTCATGGTATTATATATTTTTCTGCTTAAATTGTTTAGATAGTGGCAGTTATTGGTGACTGCCAAAGGGTGGACTGTCAAAGTCGAAAAAGATCATGATTCACATGCCTTGTACTAACCCCATGCACATGCCCGCTGCGCGTGCACACGCTCTGCCGTGCGTAAGCATATTCGCACTTTGCGTAATGGAGCTTCTACGGCCGTGCACTTTGGCGCGTGGTATGCGCATTTACGGTAGAGTTTGTGAGCGTGTAGCGGGCGACTCGATCATAGCATATTAAGCATATTTAACCCATATAGTGTGTTTTATAGTTAATATTCCCCTAGACAACGTCAGCAAGTATGTTTAGTTTAAACGGTTCTTGGAAAGAGAGATTCCTCTTTACATGATAGGAAGGGTCAGATAAAGGTTGAAAGGTGTCGTCTAGTATCCAGCTGTAGGGTATTTTAAGGGTAACATTTCGGTGTTAGTTAGGAAAAGATCGCTCGCTCCTGCGTATAGTTATGTACAAAAGTAGTTTATGGACATTAATTGTATTTTGCTGTTTATTACACATGCGGGGGGAATCCAGAGGATACCACCCACTACAGCAGTTGGGGAAAGACACAGCCCACCTGTTCAAATCTACCTATGACCTTTGTTATAATGCAGAGACACATTCCTGTGTCCAATGAACAATGAGATTGTAGGAACCATTGTATTGTGAATGTATGCTGTGTATATAAAGACCAGCATTGCCTGGCCAGTCACTCACTCTCTCAAAAGGCTTTCTCTTTGAATGCTGAGGGCTGGAATCCAGGACGCGCTTGTAAATCATCCCCAAGTATGTATATTTCTCTGTAGCCATTTTGTTCGCCATTGCTCATGTTATTCTCTGTTATTGTGTTAGATTTTGATGTTAGTTTGTAGTGTATGATATGTATTGTTTAACCTTTTATTAGAATCTATCCACAGTGGCCTTAGAACCATGTGGTTTTCAAATACAAATCAGTGCTGTGTTGTCACTTTCCTGCCAGGGCTTTTAAAGTGGTTTAACCTGTTTAAGCATTGTTAAGGTGTATAAGCATTGTTAAGGTGTATGCACTGCTGATACTTTGTATCACCAGCGCTACTTAAAGTTTAAAGGTATAGTGCTTTGCTGCTAAGGTTTAAAGTATAAGCATATCCTTACACTGTTTCATTACTTAAGGTTTACTGTATATCATTCTGTGAGCGTCCACGGCCTAGCGTCTGCTACGCTAAGTGCGTACCCTTGCGGTACTCAGTGCGCCAATAGCGTACTCAGTCCGTAGTAGTATATAGCTTATGTTTTAAGGTAATATTTGACATTATCACCACCGCCACTGCTTGCGGGTCCCTCGACCTGGAACAATACCGCAGAAGCTTCTTGTTGAAACAAAAGGCCATCATGTCGATTTGGGGTACGCCCCAACAGTCTGTTACCTCCTTGAACACTTCCTGATGGAGTCCCCACTCCCCTGGATGGAGATCGTGTCTGCTGAGGAAGTCCACTTCCCAGTTGTCTACTCCCGGAATGAAGATTGCTGACAGTGCCAACGTGTGTTTTTCTGCCCATAGGATGATTCTTGTTACCTCTGACATTGCAGCTCTGCTCTTCGTTCCGCCTTGTCGGTTTATGTAAGCCACTGTTGTTACATTGTCCGACTGCACTTGAATGGCCCGATTTCTCGGAAGATGGGCCACTTGGAGAAGACCGTTGTAGACGGCTCTCAGTTCCAGAATGTTTATCGGCAGGCCGGCTTCCAGACTTGACCACCTTCCTTGGAAGGTTTCCCCTTGAGCGATTGCGCCCCACCCCCGGAGACTTGCATCCGTGGTTAGAAGGATCCAGTCCTGAATCCCGAACCTGCGGCCCTCCAGAAGGTGAGGTAATTGCAGCCACTAGAGGAGTGAAATCCTGGCCTTTGGCAACAGATGTATTCTCTGGTGCATGTGTAGATGGGATCCCGACCACTTGTCCAGGAGATCCAGTTGGAAGGACCGAGCATGAAACCTACCATACTGTAGTGCCTCGTAAGAGGCCACCATCTTCCCCAGAAGGCGAATGCAGTGATGAACTGACACCGGGCTGGGCTTCAGAACATCCCGCACCATTGATTGCATCACCAACGCTTTTTCCTCTGGAAGAAACACCCTCTGTACCTCCATGTCGAGGATCATTCCCAGAAAAGGCTACCTCCTGGTTGGTTCCAAGTGTGATTTTGGAAGATACAGGATCCAACCATGTTCCCTGAGAAGCTGGGTCGTGAGAGCTATGGACCGTAACAGCTTCTCCTTGCACGATGCCTTTATCAGCAGATCGTCTAGATATGGAATTATGTTCCCCCCCTGTGGAGGAGAACCATGATTTCCGCCATCACCTTGGTGAATACCCTCAGTGCTGTGGAGAGGCCGAATGGCAGGGCCTGGAACTGAAAATAACAGTCCAACAGAACAAATCGGAGATAAGCTTGATGCGGCAGCCAAAATCGGAATGTGGAGGTACGCATCTTTGATATTTAGGGATACCAGGAATTCCCCCTCCTCCAGACCTGATATCACTGCCCTTAGAGACTCCATTTTGAACTTGAACTCCCTCAGAAAGGGGTTTAGTGATTTTAAGTTCAGAATGGGCCTGACCGAACCATCCGGTTTCGGTACCACGAAAAGGTTTGGGCCCTCATTCCGAGTTGTTCGCTCGTTCTTTTTCATCGCATCGCAGCGATTTTCCGCAAACTGCGTATGCGCACTGTTCGCACTGCGACTGCGCCAAGTAAATTTGCTAAGAAGTTTGGTATTTTACTCACGGCATTACGAGGTTTTTTCTTCGTTCTGGTGATCGTTGTGTGATTGACAGGAAGTGGGTGTTCCTGGGCGGAAACTGGCCGTTTTATGGGTGTGTGTGAAAAAACGCTGCCGTTTCTGGGAAAAACGCGGGAGTGGCTGGAGAAACGGGGGAGTTTCTGGGCGAACGCTGGGTGTGTTTGTGACGTCAAACCAGGAACGAAACTGACTGAACTGATCGCAGTGGCAGAGTAAGTCTCGAGCTACTCAGAAACTGCTTAGAAATTTCTATTCGCAATTTTGAGAATCTTTTGTTCGCAATTTTGCTAAGCTAGGATTCACTCCCAGTAGGCGGCGGCTTAGCGTGTGCAATGCTGCTAAAAGCAGCTTGCGCGCGAACAACTCGGAATGAGGGCCTTGAATAGTAACCTCTGTTTTGCAAATGGGGAGGAACTGGTACGATAACCTGTGCCTCCACCAGCTTCTGGATGGCTCCCTGTAGGGTAGCCCTGTCTGCCGGCAAAGCTGGCAAGCCTGATTTGAAGAACCGGTGAGGAGGGAGATCTTGAAATTCCAGCCGGTACCCCTGGGACACAATATCTAGTACCAGTATCTAGTAACTTACCTGCTGTAGCCGTGGAGATCCATGCATCCAACGCTTCCCCAAAGAGAGCCTGACCTGTGTAAGGTAGGGTCTCCACACCTCTCCTGGATTCCGCATCGGCAGACCCCTGGTGCAGCCAAAGTCCCCGACGAGTGGAGACAGACATGGAAGAAATTCCTGCAGCCATTGAACCCAGGTCCTTCATGGATTCTACCATAAATCCTGCAGAATTCTAAATGTTACGTAAAAACTATTCTATGTCACTTTTATCCATAGTATCCAAACCCTCAAGTAACGTGCCTGACCACTTTACTATAGCTTTGGAAATCCGTGCACAGGCAATAGTAGGCCGTAGTATCGCCCCTGAAGCCGTGTATATGGATTTGAGCGTAGTATCAATTTTGCGATCAGCCGGCTCTTTTAAGGCAGTAGATCCTGGAACAGGTAAAACCACCTTTTTAGAGAGTCTGGATACAGACGCGTCCACTATGGGCGGGTTTTCCCATTTTTTCCTATCCTCCTCAGGGAAGGGAAAAGCAACCAGAACCCTTCTAGGTATCTGGAATTTTTTCTCCGGGTTTCCCATGCTTTCTCAAATATAGCATTTAATTCTTTGGACGCAGGGAAGGTTAGTGAGGCTTTCTTATTGTCAGTGAAGTAAGCCTCCTCAACCTGCTCAGGTGCTGTATCTGCAATATTAACACATCCCTTATAGCCGCTATCATCTACTGCATCCCTTTAGCAAGAGATGCAGCCCCCCTGAGCACATCCCCATCACCGTCTGTCATGTCAGAGTCGGTATCCGTGTAATCCTGCATAATCTGGGCAAGAGCATGTTTATGGGAACCTCGAGAGGGGGTCCCCGAGGTAACAGAACCGGACCAAACTGCCATAGAGTTTTGTACAACCTGAGTTGCAGAATCATTTTGTGCAACCCTAGTTGAAATCTGAGAAATCATGGATTTGCTAGAGGATAACCTTCAGGGTCCCTTGCTGGTATCTGTGCTAAAACAGTGCAATCCTGATTACATGGAATGGGATCATCCTGAGAGGACATATCCTCTGCAGCATATGACACAGAGTCCCCGGACATAGCTTAATGGAGACCACAGACACTCCACACACACACAGGGGAGGACAGACAGAGTTTCACCCTCCTGAATGGCAAGAGAGACACAGAGATTGGAGCCAACCCACACACAGCGCTTTCCAGGTATAGGGAGACCCTAAACCAGCACTGACTGTGCACCTTAATAGGTTACACAGCCTCCCCTTTCCCCTTCTACAACCTCCTGGTACCGTAAGAGATCGCTGGAGTTGCTCTGGAGGGACTGCACATCACTGACAGCGTTTCTGCAGGCAGGAAAATGGCGCTGAACGCTGCTGGGTCCGCTCTGAGAAGCTCCACCCCCTTTATGGCGAAGTCTTCCCACTCTTCACAAGATTATACTGGCCTGAGGATTTATGCTGGCAGAGATCCCGGGACCCTGACAGGCTTGAGAGGTCAGTGTAGGGTGTAGGCGCTGGCTCAGGGCGCCCCTCACAGCACCGCTGAGCCCTGGAGCGCAGTTAGTACTGCGCTCCATACCCTGTTGCCACCATCTACACACCGGCTTCCCGCTTGCTATGGGGCCGGTGACTAACTCGCCACAGATCTTCTGGCTCTGTAAGGGGGTGGCGGCATGCTGCCGGGGTGAGCGATCCCCTGTGGCGGGGAACGATCGATCCCCTGTGGAGCTCAGTGTCCTGTCAGCGGAGACAGTGGCTCAGACCCCGCAGGGCGGACACTGCTCCCCCCCCTTAGTCCCACGAAGCAGGGAGGCTGTTGCCAGCAGCCTCCCTGTAAAATAAAATACTCTAAAATAAACTTTACTAAAGAAGCTCTGGAGATCTCCCCTAGCTGTGACCGGCTCCTCCGGGCACATTTTCTAAACTGAGTCTGGTAGGAGGGGCATAGAGGGAGGAGCCAGCCCACACTCTCAAACTTTTAAAGTGCCAATGGCTCCTGGTGGACCAGTCTATACCCCGGTACTAATGAGGACCCCAGCATCCTCTAGGACGTAAGAGAAATAAATTTTATGCTGAACATTCTACATTTATGCAATAAAAAAAGATACATACCGGTCATAAGCCCAATATAGCAATAACTATACATGAAAACTTCAATCAGACTTGGGATCTTGGTAATTGTACCAACGGTCGAGTGATTTGAAAATGATGCCACATCCTGTTTTTTGGCTCTGCTAAATTCTTGCACCTCATTTGCGAAGCTCACCAGCTAGAATACACAGACAGTGAATTATTTAAACCATTATTCCAAGATAACATAAAAAAAATAATTTCTAAGTCCCTATATGTCAAAAAATTAAACTTACCTCCCAGTATAGAAGCTCACCCAAAATTAAAAAAATACTGAGCTCTGGTCCTTGTGGTCCATTTTCAGTTGAATATAAGCCACAGTAAGCTATATGCCCAACCTCTGTGCTCCAAACACCAACACGCAGAACAGACACATGCCCCACCTCTGTGCTCCAAACACCAACACGCAGAACAGACACATACCCAACCTCTGTGCCCCAAACACCAACACGCAGAACAGACACATGCCCAACCTCTGTGCTCCAAACACCAACACGCAGATCAGACACATGCCCCACCTCTGTGCTCCAAACACCAACACGCAGAACAGACACATGCCCCACCTCTGTGCTCCAAACACCAACATGCAGAACAGACACATGCCCCACCTCTGTGCTCCAAACACCAACATGCAGAACAGACACATGCCCCACCTCTGTGCTCCAAACACCAACATGCAGAACAGACACATGCCCCACCTCTGTGCTCCAAACACCAACATGCAGAACAGACACATGCCCCACCTCTGTGCTCCAAACACCAACATGCAGAACAGACACATGCCCCACCTCTGTGCTCCAAACACCAACATGCAGAACAGACACATGCCCCACCTCTGTGCTCCAAACACCAACATGCAGAACAGACACATGCCCCACCTCTGTGCTCCAAACACCAACATGCAGAACAGACACATGCCCCACCTCTGTGCTCCAAACACCAATACGCAAAACAGACACATGCCTCACCTCTGTGCTCCAAACACCAACATGCAGAACAGACACATGCCCAACCTCTGTGCTCCAAACACCAATACGCAAAACAGACACATGCCCCACCTCTGTGCTCCAAACACCAACATGCAGAACAGACACATGCCCCACCTCTGTGCTCCAAACACCAACACGCCGAACAGACACATGCCCAACCTCTGTGCTCCAAACACCAGCACGCAGAACAGACACATACCCCACCTCTGTGCTCCAAACACCAACACGCAGACTAGACACATGCCCAACCTCTGTGCCCCAAACACCAACATGCAGAACAGACACATGCCCCACCTCTGTGCTCCAAACACCAACATGCAGAACAGACACATTCCCCACCTCTGTGCTCCAAACACCAACACGCAGATCAGACACATGCCCCACCTCTGTGAGCTCCCCAACTCTCTGAGGTACTGACAATCAATCAGTGTCCTGCTACTGCAACCTCATTTGAAGATCCCAATGCTTCCTTTTATCTGTATATTTGCCAAAATTGTAGCACAATATTAAAAATACAACTTTGAATAAGTCAAGGGGAACCTGTGCCAGACTTTGGCATGGAAGTACATACATACACCGACTCTGAATTCACCAGAGTAGGGTAGCGCTGCAGTTAGAATCAGATATTACTTACATTTACTGATGACTGAAAAAAGCCATGGTAGATCTCAAAGAAGGGGGGAAGTGCAGAGACCAGGTTATTCTTTGGCTTGTTTGGGAAATCAGAGAACATAGTGGAGCTTTGTGTGCTGCTTTATGAGCAGTGGTGCAAGTAGAAAAAATGTCTTCCGGGTACTGTGTGCGCGCGCCGAAGCCGCGCGCGCAAAAAAAATGGGTGTGGTCAAATGCCACATGGGGCGTGGCCAATGAAAATGGGGGCGTGATACACATACGGGGGAGGGGCAGATACACGTATGACCCCAATAGTGCCAGATACACGTTGCCCCACAGTGCCAGATATACATTGCCCCACAGTGCCAGATCCACATTGACTAACAGTGCCAGATACACATTGCCCCACAGTGCCAGATACAGAAATGCCCCCAGAGTGCCAGATATACATTGCCTCGCAGTGTCAGATACACGTTGCCCCACAGTGCCAGATATACATTGCCCCACAGTGCCAGATACACATTGCCCCACAGTGCCAGATACACATTGCCCCACAGTGCCAGATACACAAATGCTCCCACTGTGTCAGATATACATTGCCCCCCGTGCCAGATACAGAAATGCCCCTACAGTGCCAGATATGCCCCCAGTGCCAGATATCCCCCAGTACCAGGTATACATGCCCCCCCAGTGCCAGATATCCCCCAGTGCCAGGTATATATGCCCCCCTGTGCCAGATATCCCCCAGTGCCAGGTATATATGCCCCCCAGTGCCAGATATCCCCCAGTGCCAGGTATATATGCCCCCCCAGTGCCAGATAGAAATGCCCCCCCAGTGCCAGATATCCCCCAGTGCCAGGTATAACATGCCCCCCCTCCCCCCCCTTCCCTGCTCACCGCTGCCGCTGGCCGCTGCCGTCCTGTGTGAGGGAAGGAGAGCGCAGCCTGTGCCTCTCCTTCCCCTCAGTCTCCGGCGGGTGTCTCACAGTTTAATTCAGCGCCAATCCGTGAGCCAATCAGAGCTCGCACCGCGAGCTCTGATTGGCTCACGGATCGGAGCTGAATTAAACTATGACACCCGCTGGAGACTGAGGGGAAGGAGAGGCAAAGGCTGCGCTCTCCTTCCCTGACATCAGCGGCGGTGCGAGGAGCGGCGGCCCGTCGGTGTGGGTACGGCGTACCCACGGCTAAATTCTTACGGGTACGCCGTACCCACCCGTACCCGCCCACTTGCACCACTGTTTATGAGGAGCACAGGCACCACATTAAGTGAAGATATGTTCAATGTAATATGCCTGTTATTGGGGTCTGTATGCCTCACTTACGGTACTTTGCGAAAGTCCTGTTGTGTGATGAAATGTATCAGTGATCCCTTCCTACAGACCATGTGGCCACAATGCACCATTCCAGGCACAGCCACATCTACGTACAGCAGCATTACAGCCCAGAGAGGTATCCACATACATCTAGCCTTCCTGCACGCTAAACAGCCCTTATAGTCACGCCATGTCTGGGTGTGACTCAGGTCACCAAGCATATTTTTTAATGTGACTTTTTCCCATTAACATGCATTATTTGCAAAACAGTGCAAATAGGACGCAAAAGCAGCTTTTGCTAGAAAACACTGCAGCGTAGCATTTTGTATGTAGATACAGGCGTGAAATTGCTCACATTACTTATTTAAGTATTGTGCAGGTTCACTGGATGGGCCCTGCTCACTACAAACATAGTTGCCTACCCTCCCTCATTCTGCAGGAGACTCCCTGAAATAGCAGCAATCTCCCTCACTCCCTGAAAAGTCCAGCAATCTCCCTGATTGCACCTTACCCCCATTATGCATCTATTACATACTTGGGGGGAAAAGAAATCAGAGCTACATACATTCAAATGGGATCATTAGTACCATTTTCTTGCACTGGATATAAGGCACAATGATCCCTATGGCCACTTACAGCATACGGAAGCTCTTGTAAAAAACAATACACGAACAAATCCTGCATAATCTCAGTGTCTTTTCTTCAACAAATAGATCTTACTGACTTTGGGGCTCTTTTACATTTGGATGTAAGTCATTTTCATGACACGCCTCTCCGATGTAGCAGTATGCGTCCGCGCTGATAGGTGTTACTTTCACAATCTCCCTAAAATGCTTTTTCAAAGGTAGGCAAGTATGCTACAACATCAGCAAAACATTGCTGGCATGCAGACAGAACTCTGTAACTTTAAAAAAACATGGCCACTATGGCAGCGGTACTGCGAGAGAGAATTCAGCTGCCTGCACAAGCACGCCCACAACAACGCCTCTATTTGCTTTTATTTCTGGTAAGCACCCAGTCTCTCCACCCATAGTCAAAAGAAAAAGGTTCTACCACCTAAACGCGCTACCCAACACAGATTACAGTATTGCGTGTATGGTGAATATGTCCAAACAATGGATGACAAATGTCCCAAATGTCCCAAATAATGGAAGAATGTGTGAAATCTTGAAGAAGGGGTATTCGGGGAGAAAGAGTTCCTGGAAGCAGAGAACAATTCCACGGGGTACACACCGTACTCACGTCGACAAAGAAGCGTCTGTATTCGTAAAGGTTTCTTTTCCCATCAAAAGTCCGTGAGGTGGATGTCCATGAAGAGGGGGAGATCTTCCAGGGCTGGTATGTGATTTCCTCAGACACACAAATGACAAAGAGACTAATAATATAGTATGTCTCAAACAAAAACTTGAAAAGTTGATAAAGGGAGCTGGGGATATTCTGAACAGTAGAGGCAAATTTCGGCGTACCAAACTTACGGTAATACGTAAGCAAATCCTCATATAAAGGTATCTTTGGTGAGTAGGGAAATGGGTATTTATTTTTCTTTTAGGTACACACCGTACTCACGTGGAATCAAGATGTTAGAAGCTCATTTCCCTACTCACCAAAGATACCTTTATATGAGGATTTGCTTACGTATTACCGTAAGTTTGGTACGCCGAAATTTGCCTCTACTGTTCAGAATATCCCCAGCTCCCTTTATCATCTTTTCAAGTTTTTGTTTGAGACATACTATATTATTAGTCTCTTTGTCATTTGTGTCTCTGAGGAAATCACATACCAGCCCTGGAAGATCTCCCCCTCTTCATGGACATCCACCTCACGGACTTTTGATGGGAAAAGAAACCTTTACGAATACAGACACTTCTTTGTCGACGTGAGTACGGTGTGTACCCCGTGGAATTGTTCTCTGCTTTCAGGAACTCTTTCTCCCCGAATACCCTTTCTTCAAGATTTCACACATTCTTTCATTATTTGGGACATTTGTCATCCATTGTTTGGACATATTCACCATACACGCAATACTGTAATCTGTGTTGGGTAGCGCGTTTAGGTGGTAGAACCTTTTTCTTTTGATCATTTACCCCCTTGGAGGTTGTGTGACATCTCCCTCTACACACCCTTCGCTGCCACTCAGAGGGCGCGGTAGGATTTTCTCCATTTTTTGTATCCATAAGTCTCCACCCATAGTGCCTAGCATTGGTCTTCTCATGTACTTGTGATTAAGTACACAACTGAGTGCACATTCGCAAACACACTTTGCATGTGCGCAGTAAAGAGTTTCTGAGGTGATTCGTGCAGTAACACATTGACAAATTTTCACGGTATTTCGTAGCTGATAACTGTAAATTTGACCGCGAAGGTCCATTTGATATTTAAACACCCGGCCAATCATATTAAGGACTTGGCGCTCACCTAGGTACAGAGATATTTATGTGTAAAAAAAAAAATATATATATTTTTTTTTTCATTGATTGGTTCTTTATACATACCAAGTGATACATACCGTATGAACCCACCTGCACATTAATTTTTAACTGATGGGTTCATGTCAACCCAAAGATCTTAATCTTAAATATTTTGTTTATACTTTTGAGCTGTAAAATGTATCTTTTAAATAATATATTCAGTTTTGACATTTCCAAATTGTTCAGTGCCAGTTTTTGTCTGTGTAAGTATCTGTGGGGGGGGGGGGATTCATTTGTTTTTTTCCACCGGCAGCCAGCAGATGGCGCCCAACAGTGCTAATCAATCGTAGCTCCCTTCGGGTGTGCTCGGCTGCCGGCTGCTGTCCGGGGGTGGAAAGCTGAAATTCGCGAAGTGACCTGTTTGAGAGCTCAAATGGAACTTTGCGTCGTGTCGATTAGTTTGGTTGGGTTTAGCCGCTTTACACGGGTAAACCCAACCTTTCTGTGTGCGATCAGCATGAAAAAAACCCACAAACATTTAAATTGCACCCCCCACTATCTCCCGTCACTTTAGATAGGAGTTCGGGCACGCAAAACAATTTAATCCCCCCCTATATGTCGACTGCAAGTACATATGTCCCATGGTCAGCTTTACTAACACATTTACTTTGCAGGGGGAGGTGGATTACCCCTAATGAGAAACCAAATACCAGGATGTAATGAGGTCAGAGTTCGCCGGCCGTGCGGGGTGTCGGCAGAACAGACATTTTTTTTTTTTTACAGGGGCAATCATATACAAGGCTAAACCATGCTTTGTACATGATTGCCCCTTTAAAAAAAAGTCCCGAGTTCGGCCAGCATCTCGCATGGCCTCCGAACATGGTCTTCATTACATCCTGGCCCAAGCCGCAGTTCATAGTTATGATTAGTAAGCAAAGATGATGGGTTCATGCTAAACCAGGTTTAGAGGGCGCTTATTTAACAAAAAAAGTCAACACTATTATACTTCCAACATATGTTTTACAATGTTTGTAGTACCGGAGTGTGCTGACAGTAAACACAGCCAAAGGCTGTATAGCTGGAATGCTGCAGTCAGATGTGTCCCACAGCACATTTTATGTGACCCTGCGCTACCCAAGATCTTCCTTGATACTTGCGGGTCATTTTTGGAGCATGATCCAGCTGTTCATAGAGCATATATTAAATCTGCTAAACCTCTGTGCCAAGGGATCAGAGCCTAATTCAGGCCCTAGTTCAGACTGGATCGCTGCAGCGACAGCAGTCTGAACCCTTGCTGGAGTGTGCAGGCACACCCCGGGAGCCCAGTGACATGCTAACAGCATCTCAGGGCTGCCATCAGCTCTGCCTGATTGACAGGCAGAGGTGGTCGCGTGGCGGGAGAGGGTGTGCCAACGGCGTTAGAATGCCGTTGGTAGGGCACAGTCCAGACAACGCAGGTGTATCCAGACCGTTGCGGGGGCGGGCCGCGGCAGCTGCGTGATGTCACATGCAGCTGCTGCGACCCGGTGAAGCGGCGGGTAGCCGAATGCCAGCGCACAGGGGCTGCGCTGGCAGGGAGCTACTCTACGTGTGCAAAAGCATCGCCTCCGTGCAAAACATTTGCACCCATGCAGGGGAGGGGGCAGAGCCAGACATGCGGGAAGGACTAGCCCTGTGCTGGGCGTCCCCCTGAATGTCTGAGAAACTGATCATAGATATGCTAAATTTAGCACATTTCTGACATTTATGATCAGATCTGAATTACCCCCTCTGTCTTAAGGACTTCACTAGCAATAATGATTGGTGATCATGCAGCACGTGACTGCAGGCACTATCATGTACACCTGCTGATCACCTGCAGACGATTGCCTCCATTAAACTGGCTATGGGGGTAATTCCAAGTTGATCGCAGCAGGAAATTTTTTAGCAGTTGGGCAAAACCATGTGCACTGCAGGGGAGGCAGATATAACATTTGCAGAGAGAGTTAGATTTGGGTGGGTTATTTCGTTTCTGTGCAGGGTAAATACTGGCTTCTTTATTTCTACACTGCAATTCAGATTGCAGATTGAACTCACCACACCCAAATCTATCTCTCTCTGCACATGTTATATCTGCCTCCCCTGCAGTGCACATGGTTTTGCCCAACTGCTAACAAAGATCCTGCTGCGATCAACTCAGAATTACCCCCTATGTGTATAAGGGTGTGTACACACGGTGAGATTTTTTCTTCCGATTCTGACTATATAGTCAAAATCGGAAGAAAAGTTAGTGCAGATCGCAAGGTGACAGTTATCTTGCGATCCTGATTCGATGCCGATGCGCGGTCGGCATCGAAAGAAAAGATAGACTGTGCAGGTAAGTAAATTTTGACTATCTCTATAGAAGAGATAGTCAAAATTGACACTTAGCCCAAATCGCACATAGCCAGTATCGCAAGCACACTCATTATGTGCTTGCGATACTGACTATGTGACAGCCCGGCCCCTGTCGCATAGTGAGAATCGGGCATGGCCCAAATCTCACCATGTGTACACACCCTTAGACTGTCAGAGGACAACTACAGTGCTCTGCAATTGTGGCTAAATACTGCAAGATATCAACAGGGGACCAACAGTTACTGAACCACAGCCAGTTTGTATAGCATCTTGTAATCAAACACTTGCACTAAGTGGATGAAAACTGCCACAAAGGCAACAAGAATGGTCTTTAAATGAATTGCAGTGTAAAGCATAGGCAAACGCAAGGGGGGTTTCCAGTTGCTTGTAAACCCCCCTCCTCTTGGCAAGTGGCTCAAATTATGGCAACAATAGCAGTGGTATATAATATGATTATTAGAGCTAATGCCACATCATGCAGTTTAAGGGACAGAGCAGAGCTGCTATATATGCCCAGTGGTAGCAGCTTTTTCTACCAAGTTTGCTGTATGTGTGGATCGGAGTCTTCAATCGGTGCACTGGACCAGAGAGTAGCTACCAAGAAGAAGAGACAGGAGCCTTACCATGAGGTGGGAGAATGTGTGCTTAGAAAGTGCAGCACTGGTTCTATTATGTTTGTGTATCTCTTTATTATGGTATGTTTAACCTTTTCCTGGCCACTTATTTATATTTTTTAAATATGTCTGATTAAGCCTCTACTACAGGCCATTTATAGTGTAAATATCTATATCTATACAGCATCCAGTGTATAAAAAGACCAATGTTTACATTAATGTCCATGGTCATTACTTGGGTTACTGAGTTCTCCTACCACTCCCCCAGACTCCCGCACTTGCTCCAATGCTGCGTTTTCCACTGGTAAGTGGCCTATCCATCATAGGGGTAAGTGAAAATGGGTGTTTTACTAGAGATAGGTCCCCTCTGAAAAACATGGAAATGCCCAGCAGAGACACAGACTGGCTAGTGTAAAGTTATTTCCTTACAAATGCTGAACAGTAACACTGGGTATTTGAGCATTGCTCAGCTGCCCTAGCAACCTTTTAATAATAAATAGCAGCAATAGAAGACTTTCTGTCACAGACATCGGAAATCTCTTGTATTGCTGCTTTTGTTAAATAGATCCCAAGTGTCTACGGTTCTCATTCTGCAAACACTGTTAGTATACAAAAAGCAGACTATTGTGATCTATCTATACAGACAGACATGGCACTTAGAACAAGTGCAGCATTAACACAGGTAGGTGCCACCACGATGTCATCACCAGCATTCCTGTACTACCACGATGTCATCACCAGCATTCCTGTGCCACCGTGGTGTCATCACCAGCATTTCTTCACAAGTATTAATAGGGACCAATTGCTCTAATCTCTAGTTACCTTGTCTGACAGGAGAGACTTTGACCTGGCTCCCTTCCCAATAGAGTCTTGTTACATGTTAATGTAGATCTCCTTTCTAGCTAGTTAAATGCACAATAGAGATTTGTAATGTGAAAGCAGCTAAAGTACGGTGATAAAATGGTTCATCTGGGAGCAGTGAAAATAATCTCCTTGAATAGTTAGCGCATGAGACATTACACAGTATGGGGTATATGCAATTGCGGTCGAATTCCGGCTGGAATTCGACCGTTTCGGATTCGACAGTCGAATCCCGGCCGCCGGGACCCGAATTCGACATATTCAATAAAAAACGGATTCTACAGTCCCGCTGTCGAAAAACGGACCAATTGACGATAGTGTGCGTCCTGGATTCGACTTCATGGACGGCACAGAAGTATTCAAAAAACCCTGAAAAAAATTGTGTGGGTTCCCCCCTCCTAAACATAAACCAGCCTCGGGCCCTTTGAGCCGGTCCTGGTTGTAAAAATACAGGGGGGAAAATGACAGGGGATCCCCCGTATTTTAACAACCAGCACCGGGCTCTGCGTCCGGTCCTGGTGCCAAAAATATGGGGGACAAAACACGTAGGGGTCCCCCGTATTTTTAACACCAGCACCGGGCTCCACTAGCTAGAGAGATAATGCCACAGCCGGGGGACACTTTTATACCGGTCCCTGCGGCCGTGGCATTAAATCCCCAACTGGTCACCCCTGGCTGGGGTACCCTGGAGGAGTGGGGACCCCTAAATCAAGGTGTCCCCCCCCCCCCCCCCCCCCCTCCAGCCACCCAAGGGCCAGGGGTGAAGCCCGAGGCTGTCCCCCCCATCCAAGGGCGGCGGATGGGCGGCTGATAGCCAAGTCTCAAAAAAAGAATATTGTTTTTTGTAGCAGAACTACAAGTCCCAGCAAGCCTCCCCCGCAAGCTGGTACTTGGAGAACCAGAAGTACCAGCATGCGGGGGGATAACGGGCCCGCTGGTACCTGTAGTTCTACTACAAAAAAAATACCCAAATAAAAACAGTACACACACACCGTGACAGTATAACTTTATTACATACATGCATCCTGACATACACACATACTTACCTATGATGACACGTGGCTCTGTCCCCTTGTCCACGTAGAATCCACGGGGTACCTGTAAATAAAATTATACTCACAACAATCCAGTGTAGATCGATCCTTTTCAGAGTTTGTAATCCACGTACTTGGCAAAATAAAAAAACGGAAACCACGGACCACGCACTGAAAGGGGTCCCATGTTTACACATGGGACCCCTTTCCCCGACTGCCGGGACCCCCTGTGACTGCTGTCAAAGAGGGTCCCTTCAGCCAATCAGGGAGCGCCACGTCGTGGCACTCTCCTAATTGGCTGTGCGCGTCTGAGCTGTCAGGCGGCGCACTCAAGATACAATGGAGCGCATAGGCGCTTCTTTATATTCAATGGTGGGAACTTTGCGGTCAGCGGTTGAGGTTACTCGCGGTCAACCGCTGACCGCAAAGTTCCCACCATTGAATATAATGGAGTGCATATGCGCTCCATTGTATCTCGAGTGCGCCGCCTGACAGCTCAGACGCGCACAGCCAATCAGGAGAGTGCCACGACGTGGCGCTCCCTAATTGGCTGAAGGGACCGGGTTCTGGCAGTCGGGGAAAGGGGTCCCATGTGTAAACATGGGACCCCTTTCAGTGCGTGGATCATGTTTTGCGTTTTTTTATTTTGCCAAGTACGTGGATTACAAACTCTAAAGAGGACCGATCTACACTGGAGTGTTGTGAGTATAATTTTATTTACAGGTACCCCGTGGATTCTACGTGGACAAGGGGACCGAGCCTCGTGTCAACATAGGTAAGTATGTGTGTATGTCGGTGTGCATGTATGTAATAAAGTTATACTGTCACGGGGGGGGGGGTGTACTGTTTTTAATTGGGTATTTTTTTTGTAGTAGAACTACAGGTACCAGTGGGACCGTTTCCCCCCCACATGCTGGTACTTGTGGTTCTCCAAGTACCAACTTGCGGGGGAGGCTTGCTGGGACTTGTAGTTCTGCTACAAAAATCAATATTCTTTTTTTTGAGACTTGGCTCCCATCCGCAGCCCTTGGATGGGGGAGACAGCCTTGGGCTTCACCCCTGGCCCTTGGGTGGCTGGAGGGGGGGGACCCCTTGATTTAAGGGGTCCCCACTCCTCCAGGGTATCCCGGCTAGGGGTGACTAGTTGGGGATTTAATGCCACGGCCGCAGGGACCGGTATAAAAGTGACCCCCGGCTGTGGCATTATCTCTCTAGCTAGTGGAGCCCGGTGCTGGTGTTAAAAATACGGGGGACCCCTACGTCTTTTGTCCCCCGTATTTTTGGCACCAGGACCAGGTGCAGAGCTCGGTGCTGGTTGTTAAAATATGAGGGAACCCCTGTCAATTTTTTCCCTGTATTTTTACAACCAGGACCGGCTCAAAGAGCCAGAGGCTGGTTATGCTTAGGAGGGGGGACCCCACACAATTTTTTTCAGGGTTTTTTGAACACTTTTGTGCTGTCCATGAAGTCGAATCCAGGACGCACAACTACCGTCAATTGGTCTGTTTTTCAACAGCGGGACTGTCGAATCTGTTTTTTATTGAATATGTTGAATGTGGGTCCCGGCGTCCGGGATTCGACTGTCGAATTGTGTCGGATCCAAAAACGGTCAAATTCCAGCCGGAATTCGACCGCAATTGCATATACCTCTAAAATTGCCTTTGCATGGTACTGTATATAGGGCCGGATTCTGGTTTGGAGGCAAAAACAAAAAAGCAAGTAACTTTGTATCTGGAACAAACCATGTTGCAATGCATGGTGAGCAAATACATTCATATTGTTTCTGTGCAGCGTAAACACAGGCTGCTATTACATGTAGTCCACAAATGTTAGGGGGTATTCCACACCAAATCAACATGGCTGTTTCAGATTGTGATGAAATTTGGCATAGTAAATGTTGCCATGGGTGTAAACCCCCCCCCCCAAAAAAAAAAAAAATATATATATCTTAGGCTGATATGTTCAACGGTTTTGAAGTTGTATGCCTTTAAAGCTGCAATTTTTTCCACAAAAAAATCCTATTAATGGTTTGCTTTGGTCTTTAAATTGCACTTGCAGGTCACCTAACTGAACTAGAGAGTTAGACAAGGTCTCATTTTAAACCGCTTTTTATGAGCTTTCATATGACATATAAACACAGTAGTACGTTTCCATAAAAATAAAAAAATTCTAACATTTTTTTAGATTGTCTCAAAAAGTTAATATACAATTTTTTATGAAAAAATCTCAAAAACTCTGTTATTATAACGATGTGAGCAGTATAACCATATGTTATGCTTAGTGAATCTAGATTTCCCCCCCCCCCCCCTTCTATTTGTGTTCCCTTCCCTATCTTTTTTTCTGTACCCCCTTAAAAGGTTGTTTTCAATAAGAAATTATTGATGTTAAAAAAAAAATAATCTCAAAAACTGTCCATGCTGTTAATAAATCCTTAAAGTTTAATATTGGGATCACGTGCTATAAGAGCTTTCTTTTTTTTGTTCATAAATTGTGCGGCAGACCCGTCGGAGAAGTAGAAAATCTTTTTTGGTGACTTTTCACATTTATTCTACAAGAAGTTTGAGTTTCCTCTGGAAACATTAGACTGTCACTGTGTTGTGTTCCAGACAGTCTGAAATAACAGCATAGATGGTCAGTTTTTGTTTTTCCCATGTAATACACCACAAATGGGAGAATAGTACAGTAGCTTGAGGACTGGTCCAATGATAGCCAGGTGACTGTAGCATCTTCTTGTGAGTACAGTGATGCTCCCAGTCTACTGTATCTCTCTCACCCAGCACCCATTCTCCAAGATGCTATTCATTCCTGCACCCAGCACCCATTCTCCAGGATGCTGTTCATTCCTGCTCCCAGCACCCATTCTCCAAGATGCTGTTCATTCCTGCTCCCAGCACCCATTCTCCAAGATGCTGTTCATTCCTGCTCCCAGCACCCATTCTCCAAGATGCTGTTCATTCCTGCTCCCAGCACCCATTCTCCAAGATGCTGTTCATTCCTGCTCCCAGCACCCATTCTCCAAGATGCTGTTCATTCCTGCTCCCAGCACCCATTCTCCCAGTCTGATACTCATCTGTAATTAAACACTCCGTTTTTTCAAATGTGGCACACATGGTCCAGGGACAGGTTAGGTTTGGGTGGGCCTAACTAAGTGACCAATGGGCTTTCTTCACTATTTAAGCCCACCCAAACCTATCCTGTCCCTGGACCACTTGTAGTGGTCCATGAAAATGCAAAAGGTGGGCCTATTTAACACAACTGAAGTATCTTTCCACTTAAGTTTGTGCGGTGTACATAAGTGGGAGCAGGCGCTGTCTGTAGAATATAAATATTGTTTGTTGATTTTTAAATACAATTTTCATGAATCACCCAAAAATGAAAGCTCTTATAGCATGTGTTCCATTTTGATTCCAAAATAAAACACTGGGGATTTATTACCAACAGCATGAAAATTTTTTGAGATTTTTTTACAAAAATTGATAAAATATTGGCTTTTTGAGAAAATCTACATTTTGTTTTTGACATTTTTTATGGAAACATACTGCGGTGTTATAATATATCATATGAAAGCCTATAGAAAAAAAGAAAAGGAAAAAAAAAAAAAAAAAAAAAAAGAGGTTTAAAGTGAGACGTTGCCCAACTCTCTAGCTCAATTAGGTGAGCTGCAAGCGCTATTTACACAAATGTTAATAGCTAATTTTTTTAAAAAATTGTCATTTTACAAAGGCATATAACTTCAAAGCCATTGAACATAGCCTAAGAATTGGGGGTTTTCTTTACACCCATGGCAGCATTTATTATACCACATTTCATTACAATCGGAAACATGTGTTTATTTGGTGTGGAATAACCCTTAGACAGCTTTATTTTTACACTGCAATTTAGATTTCAGTTTGGACACACTCCACCCAAATCTACATCTCTCTGCACATTTTACATCTGCTCCACCTGCAGTGCAACATATTTTTTTTCCAGAGTCACAGTTACTTCTTTTTTTTTTTTACTTTACTTCCAAATAAGAATCAGGCTCTACTGTATGTAGCATGCAATTGCCATTTCTGCAGCGGGGTACATTGGTTTCCACAGGGAAACATCGGGGGTGTAGAGATGGATCTTGATCCAGGCACCAACAGGCTAAAGCTTTAGACTGTCCCAGGATGCATTTGGGGCCTCCTCTATAACCCCGCCTCCAGGCACTGTGAGCTCAGTTTCAAGTTGGTGCCCTGCAGAGCAGGTCACTTAACAGGGGGGATGCGCTGGGCAGCCCTGAAAAAGCTTTTATTAGAAGACTTCAAGGGCCGCAGCACTTACATGTCAGGGTGACATTCTGTGCTGCGGCTCCGACACCTCCCCAGTGGTGTCGCATACTCCCGCTGGCTCAGTTCCCGGTTACTTGCAGCAGGGATGCTCCGGCATTGTGCACACAGTCGCAGCGCTCTCCTGGTTCGCGTGGCTGCTACGAAGGGAGGAGGTAAGAAAGCACTTAAAGCCGCATAGCAATGATGGAAGTGTCAAAAATCCTTTGTTGGGCGGAACGCCATCTGCCAGCAATATCGGCAGTGTTCATTCCGGGAGTCCTCAACTGGAAAGCGGATTTCCTCAGTCATCAGGACGTGCACGCCGGAGAGTGGAGTCTTCATCAGGAAGTCTTTCAACTCCTAGTGGACAAGTGGGGCCTACCAGATGTAGACCTGATGGTGTCTTGACACAATCACAAAATTCCGGTCTTCGGATCGAGAACCAGGGATCCTCTAGCAGCGTTCGTGGACGCACTAGCATTTCCATGGAACTTTCGTCTGCCCTACGTGTTCCCTCCAGTGTCACTCCTAACCGGGATACTACGGAAGTTCAAACATGATGGAGGAATACTACTTCTAGTCGCTCCAGCCTGGCCCAGATGGCATTCGTTCTCAGACCTGCAGGGTAGTGATGAGCGGGTTCGGATCCTTCCGAACCCGCCCGAACTTCACCTTTTTTTGCACGGGTCCGAGCAACTCTGATCCTCCCGCCTTGCTCGGTTAACCCGAGCGCGCCCGAACGTCATCATCCCGCGGTCGGATTTTCGCGAGATTCGTATTCTATATAAGGAGCCGCGCGTCGCCGCCATTTGTCACTCGTGCATTGGAGATGATCGTGAGAGGACGTGGCTGACGTCCTCTCAGTTTCTATGTTCAGTGGGCTGCAAATATCTGTGCTCAGTGTGCTGCAAATATCTGTGCTCAGTGTGCTGCAAATATCTGTGCTCAGTGTGCTGCAAGTGCAAATATCTACGTTCTCTGCCTGAAAAACGCTCCATATCTGTGCTCAGTGTGCTGCAAATATCTGTGCTCAGTGTGCTAATTGCTTTATTGTGGGGACTGGGGACCAGCAGTATTATATAGTAGGAGGACAGTGCAGAGTTTTGCTGACCAGTGACCACCAGTATTATACGTTCTCTGCCTGAAAAACGCTCCATATCTGTGCTGCATTGTAGTATATAGTAGGAGGACAGTGCAGAATTTTGCTGACCACCAGTATAACTATATATATAGCAGTACGGTACAGTAGTCCACTGCTCTACCTCTGTGTCGTCAAGTATACTATCCATCCAAACCTGTGGTGCATTTCAGTTTTGCACAGTTTGCTGACCACCAGTATATAATATATAGCAGTACGGTACAGTAGTCCACTGCTCTACCTCTGTGTCGTCAAGTATACTATCCCATCCATACCTGTGGTGCATTTCAGTTTTGCACAGTTTGCTGACCACCAGTATATAATATATAGCAGTACGGTACAGTAGGCCACTGCTCTACCTACCTCTCTGTCGTCAAGTATACTATCCATCCATACCTGTGGTGCATTTCAGTTTTTGTGCGCAGTATATATAGTAGTAGGCCATTGCTATTGATAAATATATTACTGGCATATAATTCCACACATTAAAAAATGGAGAACAAAAATGTGGAGGGTAAAATAGGGAAAGATCAAGATCCACTTCCACCTCATGCTGAAGCTGCTGCCACTAGTCATGGCCGAGACGATGAAATGCCATCAACGTCGTCTGCCAAGGCCAATGCCCAATGTCATAGTAGAGAGCATGTAAAATCCAAAAAACAAAAGTTCAGTAAAATGACCCAAAAATCAAAATTAAAATCGTTTGAGGAGAAGCGTAAACTTGACAATATGTCATTTACGACACGGAGTGGCAAGGAACGGCTGAGGCCCTGTCCTATGTTCATGGCTAGTGGTTCAGCTTCACATGAGGATGGAAGCACTCATCCTCCTGCTAGAAAACTTAAAAGAGTTAAGATGGCAAAAGCACAGCAAAGAACCGTACGTTCTTCTAAATCACAAATCCCCAAGGAGAGTCCAATTGTGTCGGTTGCGATGCCTGACCTTCCCAACACTGGACGGGAAGAGGTGGCGCCTTCCACCATTTGCACGCCCCCTGCAAGTGCTGGAAGAAGCCCTCGCAGTCCAGTTCCTGATAGTCAAATTGAAGATGTCACTGTTGAAGTACACCAGGATGAGGATATGGGTGTTGCTGGCGCTGGGGAGGAAATTGACAAGGACGATTCTGATGGTGAGGTGGTTTGTTTAAGTCAGGCACCCGGGGAGACACCTGTTGTCCGTGGGATGAATATGGCCATTGACATGCCTGGTCAAAATACAAAAAAAAAATCACCTCTTCGGTGTGGAATTATTTCAACAGAAATGCGGACAACTGGTGTCAAGCCGTGTGTTGCCTTTGTCAAGCTGTAATAAGTAGGGGTAAGGACGTTAACCACCTAGGAACATCCTCCCTTATACGTCACCTGGAGCGCATTCATCAGAAGTCATTGACAAGTTCAAAAACTTTGGGTGACAGCGGAAGCAGTCCACTGCCAACTAAATCCCTTCCTCTTGTTACCAAGCTCCTGCAAACCACACTACCAACTCACTCAGTGTCAATTTCCTCCTTAGACAGGAAAGCCAATATTCCTGCAGGCCATGTCACTGTCAAGTCTGACGAGTCCTCTCCTGCCTGGCATTCCTCCGATACATCCTTGAGTGTAACGCCTACTGCTGCTGGCGCTGCTGTTGTTGCTGCTGGGAGTCGATCGTCATCCCAGAGGGGAAGTCGGAAGACCACTTGTACTACTTCCAGTAAGCAATTGACTGTCCAACAGTCCTTTGCGAGGAAGATGAAATATCACAGCAGTCATCCTGCTGCAAAGCGGATAACTCAGGCCTTGGCAGCCTGGGTGGTGAGAAACGTGTTTCCGGTATCCACCGTTAATTCACAGGGAACTAGAGATTTGATTGAGGTACTGTGTCCCCGGTACCAAATACCATCTAGGTTCCATTTCTCTAGGCAGGCGATACCTAAAATGTACACAGACGTCAGAAAAAGAGTCACCAGTGTCCTAAAAAATGCAGTTGTACCCAATGTCCACTTAACCACGGACATGTGGACAAGTGGACCAGGGCAGACTCAGGACTATATGACTGTGACAGCCCACTAGGTAGATGTATTGCCTCCCGCAGCAAGAACAGCAGCGGCGGCACCAGTAGCAGCATCTCGCAAACGCCAACTCGTTCCTAGGCAGGCTACGCTTTGTATCACCGCTTTCCATAAGAGGCACACAGCTGACAACCTCTTACTGAAACTGAGGAACATCATCGCAGAATGGCTTACCCCAATTGGACTCTCCTGGGGATTTGTGACATCGGACAACGCCAACAATATTGTGCGTGCATTACATCTGGGCAAATTCCAGCACGTCCCATGTTTTGCACATACATTGAATTTGGTGTGCAGAATTATTTAAAAAACGACAGGGGCGTGCAAGAGATGCTGTCGGTGGCCCGAAGAATTGCGGGCCACTTTCGGCATTCAGCCACCGCATGCCGAAGACTGGAGCACCAGCAAACCCTCCTGAACCTGCCCTGCCATCATCTGAAGCAAGAGGTGGTAACGAGGTGGAATTCAACCCTCTATATGCTTCAGAGGATGGAGGAGCAGCAAAAAGGCCATTCAAGCCTATACAGCTACCTACGATATAGGTAAAGGAGGGGGAATGCACCTGACTCAAGCGCAGTGGAGAATGATTTCAATGTTGTGCAAGGTTCTGCAACCCTTTGAACTTGCCACACATGAAGTCAGTTCAGACACTGCCAGCCTGAGTCAGGTCATTCCCCTCATCAGGCTTTTGCAGAAGAAGCTGGAGAGATTGAAGGAGGAGCTAAAACAGAGCGATTCCGCTAGGCATGTGGGACTTGTGGATGGAGCCCTTAATTCGCTTAACCAGGATTCACGGGTGGTCAATCTGTTGAAATCAGAGCACTACATTTTGGCCACCGTGCTCGATCCTAGATTTAAAACCTACGTTGTATCTCTCTTTCCGGCAGACACAAGTCTGCAGAGGTTCAAAGACCTGCTGGTGAGAAAATTGTCAAGTCAAGCGGAACGTGACCCGTCAACAGCTCCTCCTTCACATTCTCCCGCAACTGGGGCTGCAAGGAAAAGGCTAAGAATTCCGAGCCCACCCACTGGCGGTGATGCAGGGCAGTCTGGAGCGAGTGCTGACATCTGGTCCAGACTGAAGGACCTGCCAACGATTACTGACATGTCGTCTACTGTCACTGCATCTGATTCTGTCACCATTGAAAGAATGGTGGAGGATTATATGAGTGACCGCATCCAAGTAGGCACGTCAGACAGTCCGTACGTATACTGGCAGGAAAAAATAAGAATTTACTTACCGATAATTCTATTTCTCGGAGTCCGTAGTGGATGCTGGGGTTCCTGAAAGGACCATGGGGAATAGCGGCTCCGCAGGAGACAGGGCACAAAAAGTAAAGCTTTACGATCAGGTGGTGTGTACTGGCTCCTCCCCCTATGACCCTCCTCCAAGCCTCAGTTAGGTACTGTGCCCGGACGAGCGTACACAATAAGGAAGGATTTATGAATCCCGGGTAAGACTCATACCAGCCACACCAATCACACCGTACAACCTGTGATCTAAACCCAGTTAACAGTATGATAACAGCGGAGCCTCTGAAAAGATGGCTCACAACAATAATAACCCGATTTTTGTAACTATGTACAAGTAATGCAGATAATCCGCACTTGGGATGGGCGCCCAGCATCCACTACGGACTCCGAGAAATAAAATTATCGGTAAGTAAATTCTTATTTTCTCTATCGTCCTAGTGGATGCTGGGGTTCCTGAAAGGACCATGGGGATTATACCAAAGCTCCCAAACGGGCGGGAGAGTGCGGATGACTCTGCAGCACCGAATGAGAGAACTCCAGGTCCTCCTTAGCCAGGGTATCAAATTTGTAGAATTTTACAAACGTGTTCTCCCCCGACCACGTAGCCGCTCGGCAGAGTTGTAATGCCGAGACCCCTCGGGCAGCCGCCCAAGAAGAACCCACCTTCCTTGTGGAGTGGGCTTTTACCGATTTTGGCTGTGGCAGGCCTGCCACAGAATGTGCAAGCTGAATCGTACTACAAATCCAGCGAGCAATAGTCTGCTTAGACGCAGGAGCGCCCAACTTGTTGAGAGCATATAGTATAAACAGCGAGTCAGATTTCCTGACTCCAGCTGTCCTTGAAATGTATATTTTTAAAGCTCTGACAACGTCCAACAACTTGGAGTCCTCCAAGTCGCTTGTAGCCGCAGGCACTACAATAGGTTGGTTCAGATGAAATGCTGACACCACCTTAGGGAGAAAATGCGGACGAGTCCGCAGTTCTGCCCTGTCCGAATGGAAAATCAGATATGGGCTTTTGTAAGATAAAGCTGCCAGTTCTGACACTCTCCTGGCCGAAGCCAGGGCTAGTAGCATGGTCACTTTCCATGTGAGATATTTCAAATCCACAGTTTTTAGTGGTTCAAACCAATGAGATTTGAGAAAGTCCAAAACAACATTGAGATCCCACGGTGCCACTGGAGGCACCACAGGGGGCTGTATATGCAGCACTCCCTTAACAAAAGTCTGGACTTCAGGAACTGAAGCCAATTCTTTTTGGAAGAAAATCGACAGGGCCGAAATTTGAACCTTAATAGATCCCAATTTGAGACCCATAGACAATCCTGATTGCAGGAAATGTAGGAATCGACCCAGTTGAAACTCCTCCGTCGGAGCACTCCGATCCTCGCACCACGCAACATATTTTCGCCAAATGCGGTGATAATGTTGCGCGGTTACTTCCTTCCTTGCTTTAATCAAAGTAGGAATGACTTCTTCCGGCATGCCTTTTTCCTTTAGGATCCGGCGTTCAACCGCCATGCCGTCAAACGCAGCAGCGGTAAGTCTTGAAACAGACAGGGACCCTGCTGAAGCAAGTCCCTTCTCAGAGGTAGAGGCCACGGATCTTCCGTGATCATCTCTTGAAGTTCCGGGTACCAAGTCCTTCTTGGCCAATCCGGAACCACTAGTATCGTTCTTACGCCTCTTTGCCGTATAATTCTCAATACTTTTGGTATGAGAGGCAGAGGAGGAAACACATACACCGACTGGTACACCCAAGGCGTTACCAGCGCGTCCACAGCTATTGCCTGCGGATCTCTTGACCTGGCGCAATACCTGTCCAGTTTTTTGTTGAGGCGAGACGCCATCATGTCCACCATTGGTCTTTCCCAACGGGTTACCAGCATGTGGAAAACTTCTGGATGAAGTCCCCACTCTCCCGGGTGAAGGTCGTGTCTGCTGAGGAAGTCTGCTTCCCAGTTGTCCACTCCCGGGATGAACACTGCTGACAGTGCTATCACATGATTCTCTGCCCAGCGAAGAATCCTTGCAGCTTCTGCCATTGCACTCCTGCTTCTTGTGCCGCCCTGTCTGTTCACATGGGCGACTGCCGTGATGTTGTCCGACTGGATCAACACCGGTTTTCCTTGAAGCAGAGGTTCTGCCTGGCTTAGAGCATTGTAGATTGCTCTTAGTTCCAGAATGTTTATGTGAAGAGACGTTTCCAGGCTCGACCACACGCCCTGGAAGTTTCTTCCTTGTGTGACTGCTCCCCAGCCTCTCAGGCTGGCGTCCGTGGTCACCAGGATCCAATCCTGTATGCCGAATCTGCGGCCCTCCAATAGATGAGCACTCTGCAACCACCACAGAAGAGATACCCTTGTCCTTGGAGACAGGGTTATCCGCTGGTGCATCTGAAGATGCGACCCTGACCATTTGTCCAACAGATCCCTCTGGAAAATTCTTGCGTGGAATCTGCCGAATGGAATTGCTTCGTAAGAAGCCACCATTTTTCCCAGGACTCTTGTGCATTGATGTACAGACACCTTTCCTGGTTTTAGGAGGTTCCTGACAAGCTCGGATAACTCCTTGGCTTTTTCCTCCGGGAGAAAAACCTTTTTCTGAACCGTGTCCAGAATCATCCCTAGGAACAGCAGACGTGTTGTCGGAATTAACTGGGATTTTGGAATATTCAGAATCCACCCGTGCTGTTTTAGCACTTCTTGAGACAGTGCTAATCCCATCTCTAGCTGTTCTCTGGACCTTGCCCTTATTAGGAGATCGTCCAAGTATGGGATAATTAATACGCCTTTTCTTCGAAGAAGAATCATCATCTCGGCCATTACCTTGGTAAAGACCCGAGGTGCCGTGGACAATCCGAACGGCAGCGTCTGAAACTGATAGTGACAGTTCTGTACGACGAACCTGAGGTACCCCTGGTGTGAGGGGTAAATTGGAACGTGGAGATACGCATCCTTGATGTCCAAGGATACCATAAAGTCCCCTTCTTCCAGGTTCGCTATCACTGCTCTGAGTGACTCCATCTTGAACTTGAACTTCTTTATGTACAGGTTCAAGGATTTCAGATTTAGAATAGGTCTTACCGAGCCATCCGGCTTCGGTACCACAAATAGAGTGGAATAATACCCCTTTCCTTGTTGTAAAAGGGGTACCTTGACTATCACCTGCTGAGAGTACAGCTTGTGAATGGCTTCCAAGACCGTCACCCTGTCGGAGGGGGACGTTGGTAAAGCAGACTTCAGGAAACGGCGAGGTGGATCCGTCTCTAGTTCCAACCTGTACCCCTGAGATATTATCTGCAGGATCCAGGGATCTACCTGCGAGTGAGCCCACTGCGCGCTGAAATTCTTGAGACGACCCCCCACCGCCCCCGAGTCCGCTTGAGAAGCCCCAGCGTCATGCTGAGGCTTTTGTAGAAGCGGGGGAGGGCTTCTGTTCCTGGGAAGGAGCTGCCTGTTGCTGTCTCTTCCCCCTTCCTCTGCCTCGTGGCAGATATGAATATCCCTTTGCTCTCTTGTTTTTAAAGGAACGAAAGGGCTGCGGTTGAAAAGTCGGTGTCTTTTTCTGTTGGGGAGTGACTTGAGGTAAAAAGGTGGATTTCCCGGCTGTAGCCGTGGCCACCAAATCCGATAGACCGACACCAAATAACTCCTCCCCTTTATACGGCAAAACTTCCATATGCCGTTTTGAGTCCGCATCGCCTGACCACTGTCGCGTCCATAAACTTCTTCTGGCCGAGATGGACATAGCACTTACCCGTGATGCCAGTGTGCAGATATCCCTCTGTGCATCACGCATATAAAGAAATGCATCCTTTATTTGCTCTAAAGACAGTAAAACATTGTCCCTATCCAGGGTATCAATATTTTCAATCAGGGACTCTGACCAAGCTACCCCAGCACTGCACATCCAGGCTGTCGCTATAGCTGGTCGTAGTATAACACCTGTATGTGTGTATATACTTTTTTGGATATTTTCCATCCTCCTATCTGCTGGATCTTTAAGTGCGGCCGTCTCAGGAGAGGGTAACGCCACTTGTTTTGATAAGCGTGTGAGCGCCTTGTCCACCCTAGGAGGTGTTTCCCAGCGCGCCCTAACCTCTGGCGGGAAAGGGTATAAAGCCAATAACTTCTTTGAAATTAGCATTTTTTTTTTTTATCGGGGGCAACCCACGCTTCATCACACACCTCATTTAATTCATCTGATTCAGGAAAAACTATAGGTAGTTTTTTCACACCCCACATGATACCCTGTTTAGTGGTACCTGTAGTATCAGCAATATGTAACGCCTCCTTCATTGCCAAAATCATATAACGTGTGGCCCTACTAGAAAATACGGTTGATTCGTCACCGTCGCCACTGGAATCAGTGCCTGTGTCTGGGTCTGTGTCGACCGGCTGAGGCAAAGGGCGTTTTACAGCCCCTGACGGTGTTTGAGGCGCCTGGACAGGCACTAATTGATTGTCCGGCCGTCTCATGTCGTCAAACGACTGCTTTAGCGTGTTGACACTATCCCGTAATTCCATAAATAAAGGCATCCATTCTGGTGTCGACCCCCTAGGAGGTGACATCCCCATATTTGGCAATTGCTCCGCCTCCACACCAATATCGTCCTCATACATGTCGACACACACGTACCGACACACAGCAGACACACAGGGAATGCTCTTAACGAAGACAGGACCCCACTAGCCCTTTGGGGAGACAGAGGGAGAGTTTGCCAGCACACACCAAAAGCGCTATATATGACAGGGATAGCCTTATAATAAGTGCTCCCTGTATAGCTGCTTTAATAATATAGTTTTGCCACAATTTTGCCCCCCCTCTCTTGTTTTACCCTGTTTCTGTAGTGCAGTTCAGGGGAGAGCCTGGGAGCCTTCCTGACCAGCGGAGCTGTGTGAGGAAAATGGCGCTGTGTGCTGAGGAGATAGGCCCCGCCCCTTTTTCGGCGGGCTCGTCTCCCGCTCTTTAGTGGATTCTGGCAGGGGTTAAATATCTCCATATAGCCCCCGAAGGCTATATGTGAGGTATTTTTAGCCAAAAAAGGTTTTCATTTGCCTCCCAGGGCGCCCCCCTCCCAGCGCCCTGCACCCTCAGTGACTGCCGTGTGAAGTGTGCTGAGAGGAAAATGGCGCACAGCTGCAGTGCTGTGCGCTACCTTAAGAAGACTGAGGAGTCTTCTGCCGCCGATTCTGGACCTCTTCTCGTTTCAGCATCTGCAAGGGGGCCGGCGGCGAGGCTCCGGTGACCATCCAGGCTGTACCTGTGATCGTCCCTCTGGAGCTAATGTCCAGTAGCCAAGAAGCCAATCCATCCTGCACGCAGGTGAGTTCACTTCTTCTCCCCTAAGTCCCTCGTTGCAGTGATCCTGTTGCCAGCAGGACTCACTGTAAAATAAAAAACCTAAGCTAAACTTTTCTAAGCAGCTCTTTAGGAGAGCCACCTAGATTGCACCCTTCTCGGCCGGGCACAAAAATCTAACTGAGGCTTGGAGGAGGGTCATAGGGGGAGGAGCCAGTACACACCACCTGATCGTAAAGCTTTACTTTTTGTGCCCTGTCTCCTGCGGAGCCGCTATTCCCCATGGTCCTTTCAGGAACCCCAGCATCCACTAGGACGATAGAGAAAGAGGCAATTTGGAGGCCCTTGCACAAACTGGCTTTATTTTACCTAAGTTGCCCCCCCTCCAGTGTGTACTCCGAAAGAGTGTTTAGTGCAGCCGCTCACCTTGTCAGCAATCGGCTTACGAGGTTACTTCGAGAAAATGTGGAGAAGATGATGTTCATCAAAATGAATTAGAATCAATTCCTCCGTGGAGACATTCACCAGCAATTGCCTCCAGAAAGTACACAGGGACCTGAGATGGTGGATTCCAGTGGGGACGAATTAATAATCTGTGAGGAGGGGGATGTACACAGTGAAAGGGGTGAGGAATCGGACGATGAGGAGGAGGTGGACATCTTGCCTCTGTAGAGCCAGTTTGTGCAAGGAGAGATTGATTGCTTCTTTTTTGGTGGGGGCCCAAACCAACCAGTCATTTCAGTCACAGTTGTGTGGCAGACCCTGTCGCTGAAATGATGGGTTTGTTAAAGTGTGCATGTTCTGTTTATACAACATAAGGGTGGGTGGGAAGGCCCAAGGACAATTCCATCTTGCACCTCTTTTTTCTTTCATTTTTCTTTGCATCATGTGCTGCTTGGGGACTATTTTTTTGAAGTGCCATCCTGTCTGACACTGCAGTGCCACTCCTAGATGGGCCAGGTGTTTGTGTCGGCCACTTGGGTCGCTTAGCTTAGTCATCCAGCGACCTCGGTGCAAATTTTAGGACTAAAAATAATATTGTGAGGTGTTCAGAATAGACTGGAAATGAGTGTAAATTATGGTTATTGAGGTTAATAATACTATTGGGATCAAAATGACCCCCAAATTCTATGATTTAAGCTGTTTGAGGGTTTTTTGTAAAAAAACACCCGAATCCAAAACACACCCGAATCCGACAAAAATGTTTCATGGAGGTTTTGCCAAAACGCGTCCGAATCCAAAACACGGCCGCGGAACCGAATACAAAACCCGAAAAATTTCCGGCGTACATCACTACTGCAGGGTCTATCGATAGAGCGTCCTCTTCTACTTCCTCAATGCCCAGACCTCCTCGTTCAGGGCCCATGTGTCTATCCAGACCTGGCCAGACTGGCTTTGACGACGTGGCTCCTGAAGCTTCACTCCTGAGGGACAAAGGATTCTCTGAGGCGGTTATCCAAACTATGCTGAAGGCCCGCAAACCGGCATCTGGGCAGATTTATTATAGGGCCTGGAATTCTTACTTCACCTGGTGTGCTGTTAAGAATTACGATGCATACAAATTCAGTACTTCCAGACTTTTGGCTTTTCTGCAACAAGGCCTGGATTTAGGCCTTCGTCTGGCCTCGCTCAAGGTTCATATCTCGGCCTTGTCTGTGTGGTTTCAGAGAAAAATTGCGTCTATTCCTGACGTTCATACTTTCACTCAGGGTGTTTTACGAATTCAGCCTTCATATGTCCCTCCTGTGGCTCCATGGGACTTGTCTGTTGTCCTGAATGCCCTGCAATAGTCTCCATTTAAACCTCTTGAGACGGTGGACCTTAAATGGCTCACGATCAAGGTCCTTTTCCTACTGGCTATTGCCTCTGCTAGGAGGGTGTCAGACCTAGGCGCTCTGTCCTGTCGTCCACCCTTTCTGATATTTCACCGTGACCGGGCAGTTCTTAGAACTCGCCCTGGTTATTTGCCTAAGGTGGTGTCATCTTTTCACCTTAACCAAGAGATTGTGGTCTTGGCCTTTATCTCTTCTGACTTGTCCTCCAAACAGCAGTCTTTGGATGTGGTAAGTGCTCTCCGTGTTTATGTGGAGAGGACTGCCTCTATCAGGAGGTCAGATACCCTTTTTGTACTTTTTGGTTTTCACAAACATGGATGGCCTGCGAATAAGCAAACCTTGGCCAGATGGATTACAATGGTGATTGCACAAGCATATGCGCAGGCTGGACTCCCAGCTCCTGCTGTTATCAAGGCCCATTCTACTCGGTCTGTTGGACCTTCTTGGGCAGTCCGCCGAGGTGCGTCCGCTGAACAATTGTGCAAGGCAGCTACGTGGTCCTCAGTGAACACGTTCATTAGGTTCTATGCCTTTGATACTTCCGCCTCCCAGGATGCTTCCTTTGGACGCCGGGTTCTCATACCCACTACGGTGCGTCCCCTCCCATGAGGAACTGCTTTAGGACATCCCCGATGTTTCCCTGTGGAAACTAATGTACCCTGCTGCAGAAAAGGAGATTTATGGTAGACTTACCATGGTTAAATCTCTTTCTGCAAGGTACATTGGTTCCACAGGGCGCCAGCCCTGATGCACCTACCGTATTTTCCGGACCATAGGACGCGCCTGACCATAAGACGCACCTAGTTTTTAGAGTAGGAAAACTGGGAAAAAAAGAGCCAGCATACACACACAGATACACACACACACACACACACACACACACACACACACACATCAGAGCCAGCATACACATAGACACACACACACACACACACACTCATATTGTAGACAGTACCTGTGGTTCCCCGCGTCTAGGCTCTCAGCTAACGCTGCCCGCGGTGCACTCCTGAGGAGGGAGGAGGTGTGGGGGAGCGGGGGGAGTCACATGATGCAGGCTCTGAGATGCGGCGCGCTCTGCTGATGACGGCGCAGCAGCAGCATCCAGGACCCGCCGGTTCCTCGCGTCCAGGCTCTCGGCTAACGCTGCCTGCAGGGAAACTCCTGAGGAGAGAGGAGGTGTGGGGGAACGGGGGGAGTCACATGATGCCGGCTCTGCTGTTGGGCTCTGAGATGCGGCGCGCTCTGATGACGTTGCAGCAGCAGCAGCATCCAGGACCCGCCGCTACCCGCAAACTTCATCTGCATTGGCTCTTATTCGCTCCATAAGACGCACATACTTTTCCCCCCACATTTTTGGGGAGAAAAAGTGCGTCTTATGGTCCGAAAAATACGGTAGCTTCTATGGGTTTGTATGGCATTAGCCGCTAGTCCAGGGGTGGGCAATTATTTCAGCTGAAGGGCCACTTAACACTTTCCAATGAGTATTCGAGGGCCGCCATAGGCATGTGCCAAAAATATAGGGGTGTGGCTTCATGGGGAAGGGGCGTGGCCACAAAACAATACAGATTCATATTAGGCTGCACAACAGCCTCTATTATTCAAATTACTCTGCACAGTAGGTAGAGGTCCCTTTTACACATTACGGCAGGTAGAGCCCCCTTTTACACATTACGGCAGACAGAGCCCCCTTTTACACATTACGGCAGACAGAGCCCCCTTTTACACATTACGGCAGGTAGAGTCCCTCCTTTTACATATTACGGCAGACAGAGCCCCCTTTTACACACAACTTTGAGAGGAGGGGTGTAATCGGGCGTTACAGACATGGCTCTCTGTCAGCTTTGGTGGGGGTGGACTTTAAGTTGTGGCAGGGAGGAGTGGGGGCGGGTGTGGGGCATTACAGCCCACAGGTCACTATAAGCTTTTGGGGTGGGTTGGATTTTAAGATGCTGCGCTGGCAGTGAGAGGGGGAGTGGGCTCGGGCATAACGGCTCAACCTCACAGTAAACTCCTGCGGCTGCGGGGGGATCGGGCGTTACAGCCTGTGGGTCACATACTCAAGATCAGGAGGACAGCTTTAAATTGCAGCAGCGACATGGAGATGGGAAGGGGGGTCGGGCATTACAGCCCGCGGCTCACCATTAACTTCGGCGGCAGCAGGGGGATCGGGCAGTATTGCCCGCGGCTTACACTCCATCAGGGGTAGGGGGTGGTCACTGGTCAGGCTGCACTGTAAACTGCGCGCCTGTTGTTGGGACGCTCAGTGTAACCTGAGGGGGTGGTGTCTGGGCTCTGGCGGCAGAGTGGGTGGGATCGGGCATTCTCTATCCCCCCCCCCTCCCCTGAACTTATATGGCAGTCTCTATGCCGCCCACCCCCCTCCCCTGGACCCATATAGCAGCTTTTAAACAACAGACTCCCTCCCTCCATGGACATAGGTTGCTGTTTACTCCCCCTACTCGGCACCCCAGCCCCCCTCAACAGGCAGCGCCAGCTATGAATTTACCAACCTTCGAGTTTTTTTTTTTTTTTTAAGGACAGATCAGCTCCCGCTGCCCGCTGGAGAGCTCAGCTCCTGCTGCACGCTGCCCGCATGAGAGATCCGCTGTCCACTGTACAGATCCACACTCTTCTTGATGTGGATCCGCCCCCCGCACCGCCCAGCGCCTGAGACGTCGGAAAGGAAATCCCGGTCAGCAGCCCCTGTGACGTGACCGGGATTTCCTCAGCGGCGCCGCGTCTCTCGGAGCTGCTGTAGCGCAATGAGAAGCGGCTCAGCCAGTCGGGCCGCTTGTCATTGCGCACTGGTGGGGGACAGCGGGCCAGGCAGGATCGGTTCGCGGGCCGCATCCGGCCCGCGGGCCGCATGTTGCCCACCCCTACGCTAGTCCCTTCTCCGGTCGTGAAAATGTGGATCTATGTGACTAACATCTACCTTCTTTTACCTGCTCCTGCATTGGACTGGTTAACGAAACTGAGCTCACAGTGCCTGGAGGCGGGGTTATAGAGGAGGCCCCAAATGCATCCTGGGAGAGTCTAAAGCTTTAGCCTGTTGGTGCCTGGATCAAGATCCAGCTCTACATCCCGATGTTTCCCTGTGGAACCAATGTACCTCGCAGAAAGAGATTTAACTATGGTAAGTCTACCATAAATCTCCTTTTTAATGTTTGGGGTAAATTTAAGAAAGTGGACTAGCTCTGTGGTCATATGCAACCATCTTTGAATAAAGCTCCCTGATGATGTCACACCACCTTCACTCCCTAACTTAAGTGCTAGGAATCCATGGTCTTTGGGAGAATTTCAAAAGTCAATGGTGGCTGTGAAAAGACTCCTCGAACAGTCAGACAAATTTCTCCTCAATGCAAGTAGAGGATGACTGAAAAAATAAGATTTTACTTACCGATAAATCTATTTCTCGTAGTCCGTAGTGGATGCTGGGACTCCGTCAGGACCATGGGGATTAGCGGCTCCGCAGGAGACAGGGCACAAAAATAAAAGCTTTAGGACTAGGTGGTGTGCACTGGCTCCTCCCCCTATGACCCTCCTCCAAGCCTCAGTTAGGATACTGTGCCCGGACGAGCGTACACAATAAGGAAGGATTTTGAATCCCGGGTAAGACTCATACCAGCCACACCAATCACACCGTACAACCTGTGATCTGAACCCAGTTAACAGTATGACAAACGTAGGAGCCTCTGAACAGACGGCTCACAACAATAACAACCCGATTTTTTTGTAACAATAACTATGTACAAGTATTGCAGACAATCCGCACTTGGGATGGGCGCCCAGCATCCACTACGGACTACGAGAAATAGATTTATCGGTAAGTAAAATCTTATTTTCTCTGACGTCCTAGTGGATGCTGGGACTCCGTCAGGACCATGGGGATTATACCAAAGCTCCCAAACGGGCGGATGAGTGCAGCACCGAATGAGAGAACTCCAGGTCCTCTTTAGCCAATTTGTAGAATTTTACAAACGTGTTCTCCCCCGACCACGTAGCTGCTCGGCAGAGTTGTAATGCCGAGACCCCTCGGGCAGCTGCCCAAGATGAGCCCACCTTCCTTGTGGAATAGGCCTTGATAGATTTAGGCTGTGGCAGGCCTGCCACAGAATGTGCAAGTTGAATTGTGCTACAAATCCAACGAGCAATCGTCTGCTTAGAAGCAGGAGCACCCAGCTTGTTGGGTGCATACAGTATAAACAGCGAGTCAGATTTTCTGACTCCAGCCGTCCTTGAAATATATATTTTCAATGCCCTGACAACGTCCAGCAACTTGGAATCCTCCAAATCGCTAGTAGCCGCAGGCACCACAATAGGCTGGTTCAGGTGAAACGCTGAAACCACCTTAGGCAGAAACTGAGGACGCGTCCGCAGTTCTGCCCTGTCCGAATGGAAAATCAGATATGGGCTTTTATACGATAAAGCCGCCAATTCTGACACTCTCCTGGCTGAAGCCAGGGCCAGTAGCATGGTTACTTTCCATGTAAGATATTTCAAATCCACCGATTTGAGTGGCTCAAACCAATGGGATTTGAGAAAATCCAAAACTACATTAAGATCCCACGGAGCCACTGGGGGCACAACCGGGGGCTGTATATGTAGTACTCCTTTTACAAAAGTCTGGACTTCAGGAACTGAAGCCAATTCTTTCTGGAAGAAAATCGACAGGGCCGAAATTTGAACCTTAATGGACCCTAATTTGAGGCCCATAGACAATCCTGTTTGCAGGAAATGTAGGAATCGACCCAGTTGAAATTCCTCCGTCGGGGCCTTCCTGGCCTCACACCACGCAACATATTTTCTCCAAATGCGGTGATAATGTTGTGCAGTCACCTCCTTCCTGGCTTTTACCAGGGTAGGGATGACCTCTTCCGGAATGCCTTTTTCCCTTAGAATTCGGCGTTCAACCGCCATGCCGTCAAACGCAGCCGCGGTAAGTCTTGGAATAGACACGGTCCCTGCTGAAGCAGGTCCCGTCTTAGAGGTAGAGGCCACGGATCTTCCGTGAGCATCTCCTGAAGTTCCGGGTACCAAGTTCTTCTTGGCCAATCCGGAGCCACGAGTATCGTTCTTACTCCCCTGTGCCGTATAATTCTCAGTACTTTTGGTATGAGAGGCAGAGGAGGAAACACATACACTGACTGGAACACCCACGGTGTTACCAGAGCGTCCACAGCTATTGCCTGAGGGTCTCTTGACCTGGCGCAATACCTGTCCAGTTTTTTGTTGAGGCGGGACGCCATCATATCCACCTTTGGTTTTTCCCAACGGTTCACAATCATGTGGAAGACTTCTGGATGAAGTCCCCACTCTCCCGGGTGTAGATCGTGTCTGCTGAGGAAGTCCGCTTCCCAGTTGTCCACTCCCGGAATGAACACTGCTGACAGTGCTATCACATGATCTTCCGCCCAGCGAAGAATCCTTGCAGCTTCTGCCATTGCCCTCCTGCTTCTTGTGCCGCCCTGTCCGTTTACGTGGGCGACTGCCGTGATGTTGTCCGACTGGATCAACACCGGCTGACCCTGAAGCAGGGGTTTTGCCAGGCTTAGAGCATTGTAAATCGCTCTTAGCTCCAGTATATTTATGTGAAGAGACATCTCCAGGCTTGACCACACTCCCTGGAAGTTTCTTCCCTGTGTGACCGCTCCCCAGCCTCTCAGACTGGCATCCGTGGTCACCAGGACCCAGTCCTGTATGCCGAATCTGCGGCCCTCTAACAGATGAGCACTCTGCAACCACCACAGAAGAGACACCCTACCCTTGTCCGTGGAGACAAAGTTATCCGCTGATGCATCTGCAGATGCGATCCGGACCATTTGTCCAGCAGATCCCACTGAAAAGTTCGTGCGTGGAATCTGCCGAATGGAATCGCTTCGTAAGAAGCCACCATTTTTCCCAGGACTCTTGTGCATTGATGCACAGACACTTTTCCTGGTTTTAGGAGGTTCCTGACAAGTTCGGATAACTCCCTGGCTTTCTCCTCCGGAAGAAACACCTTTTTCTGAACCGTGTCCAGAATCATTCCCAGGAACAGCAGACGTGTCGTCGGGGTCAATTGAGATTTTGGAAAATTCAGAATCCACCCGTGCTGTTGCAGCACTACTTGGGTTAGTGCTACTACGTCCCCCAGCTGTTCTCTGGACCTTGCCCTTATCAGGAGATCGTCCAAGTAAGGGATAATTAATACGCCTTTTCTTCGCAGAAGAAACATCATTTCGGCCATTACCTTGGTAAAGACCCGAGGTGCCGTGGACAATCCAAACGGCAGCGTCTGAAACTGATAATGACAGTTTTGCACCACGAACCTGAGGTACCCTTGATGTGAAGGGCAAATTGGGACATGCAGGTAAGCATCCTTGATGTCCAGGGACACCATAAAGTCCCCTTCTTCCAGATTCGCTATCACTGCTCTGAGTGACTCCATCTTGAACTTGAATTTTTGTATGTACAGGTTCAAAGATTTCAGATTTAGAATAGGTCTTACCGAGCCGTCCGGCTTCGGTACCACAAATAGTGTGGAATAATACCCCTTTCCCTGTTGTAGGAGGGGTACCTTGACTATCACCTGCTGAGAATACAGCTTGTGAATGGCTTCCAATACCGTCGCCCTGTCTGAGGGAGACGTTGGCAGAGCAGACTTTAGGAACCGGCGAGGGGGAGACTTCTCGAATTCCAACCTGTAACCCTGAGATACTACCTGCAGGATCCAGGGGTCCACCTGTGAGTGAGCCCACTGTGCGCTGAAATTCTTGAGTCGACCCCCCACCGCCCCTGAGTCCGCTTGTAAAGCCCCAACGTCATGCTGAGGGCTTTGCAGAAGCCGGGGAGGGCTTCTGCTCCTGGGAGGGAGCTGCTTGGTGCACTCTCTTACCCTTTCCTTTGCCTCGGGGCAGATATGACTGTCCTTTTGCCCGCTTGTTCTTATAGGAACGAAAGGACTGCGGCTGAAAAGACGGTGTCTTTTTCTGTTGGGAGGGGACCTGAGGTAAAAAGGTGGATTTCCCGGCTGTTGCCGTGGCCACCAAATCCGATAGACCGACCCCAAATAATTCCTCCCCTTTATACGGCAATACTTCCATATGCCGTTTGGAATCCGCATCACCTGACCACTGTCGCGTCCATAAACTTCTTCTGGCAGATATGGACATCGCACTTACTCTCGATGCCAGAGTGCAAATATCCCTCTGAGCATCTCGCATATAAAGAAAAGCATCCTTTAATTGCTCTATAGTCAATAAAATACTGTCCCTATCCAGGGTATCAATATTTTCAGTCAGGGAATCCGACCAAACCACCCCAGCACTGCACATCCATGCTGAGGCGATGGCTGGTCGCAGTATAACACCAGTATGAGTGTATATACTTTTCAGGGTAGTTTCCAGCCTCCTATCAGCTGGATCCTTGAGGGCGGCCGTTTCAGGAGACGGTAACGCCACTTGTTTTGACAAGCGTGTGAGTGCCTTATCCACCCTAGGGGGTGTTTCCCAGCGCGCCCTAACCTCTGGCGGGAAAGGATATAATGCCAATAACTTCTTTGAAATTAGCAGTTTTCTATCGGGGTTAACCCACGCTTCATCACACACTTCATTCAATTCCTCTGATTCAGGAAAAACTACAGGTAGTTTTTTCAGACCCCACATAATACCCCTTTTTGTGGTACTTGCAGTATCAGAGATATGCAAAGCCTCCTTCATTGGCGTGATCATATAACGTGTGGCCCTACTGGAAAATACGTTTGTTTCTTCACCGTCGACACTAGATTCGGTGTCCGTGTCTGGGTCTGTGTCGACCGACTGAGGTAAAGGGCGTTTTACAGCCCCTGACGGTGTCTGAGACGCCTGGACAGGTACTAACTGGTTTGCCGGCCGTCTCATGTCGTCAACTGATTTTTGTAACGTGCTGACATTATCACGTAATTCCATAAACAAAGCCATCCATTCCGGTGTCGACTCCCTAGGGGGTGACATCACCATTACCGGCAATTGCTCCGCCTCCACACCAACATCGTCCTCATACATGTCGACACACACGTACCGACACACAGCAGACACACAGGGAATGCTCTTATCGAAGACAGGACCCCACTAGCCCTTTGGGGAGACAGAGGGAGAGTTTGCCAGCACACACCCAAGCGCTATAAATATATAGGAACAACCCTACAGAAGTGTTGTTTCCTTTATAGCAGCTTAATATATCAATATCGCCAAAAAAGTGCCCCCCCTCTCTGTTTTTTTACCCTGTTTCTGTAGTGCAGTGCAGGGGAGAGTCCTGGGAGCCTTCCTCGCAGCGGAGCTGTGCAGGAAAATGGCGCTGTGTGCTGAGGAGATAGGCCCCGCCCCCTATTTCGGCGGGCTCTTCTCCCGGTGTTTGTGAGACCTGGCAGGGGTTAAATACATCCATATAGCCCCAGGGGCTATATGTGATGTATTTTTAGCCAGAACAAGGTATTATCATTGCTGCCCAGGCGCCCCCCCCCAGCGCCCTGCACCCTCAGTGACCGCTGGTGTGAAGTGTGCTGACAACAATGGCGCACAGCTGCAGTGCTGTGCGCTACCTCATGAAGACTGAAAAGTCTTCTGCCGCCGGTTTCTGGACCTCTTCACTTTTCGGCATCTGCAAGTGGGTCGGCGGCGCGGCTCCGGGACCGGACTCCATGGCTGGGCCTGTGTTCGATCCCTCTGGAGCTAATGGTGTCCAGTAGCCTAAGAAGCCAATCCATCCTGCACGCAGGTGAGTTCACTTCTTCTCCCCTAAGTCCCTCGTTGCAGTGAGCCTGTTGCCAGCAGGACTCACTGAAAATAAAAAACCTAATAACTTTTTCTAAGCAGCTCTTTAGGAGAGCCACCTAGATTGCACCCTGCTCGGACGGGCACAAAAACCTAACTGAGGCTTGGAGGAGGGTCATAGGGGGAGGAGCCAGTGCACACCACCTAGTCCTAAAGCTTTTATTTTTGTGCCCTGTCTCCTGCGGAGCCGCTAATCCCCATGGTCCTGACGGAGTCCCAGCATCCACTAGGACGTCAGAGAAATTAACAATGCTTTCCTGCTGCAATACACGGTGATGGCCGCAGCCCAGATATTGTGGTGGCACATTGCCAAGGATTTCATAATGCTGCATGAGTTGGACCTTCACACAACATTTTTTGCAGACCTATCACATAAATGGCAGCTTTTGTCTTATGCCTCAAAGAACCTAACACTTTGGTGGTGTAAACCATCTCCCATTTATTTGCATTGGACATAACAATTCACCTACACCCAACAGCCTGTATATAGCACGTCTGCATGTGTGAGAGGTGCATGAATCAGTGATTCATGATCTGAACTCACCTTCAGAGTTAAAATCAACTGTATTGCATTCGTGAACGGGGTGGGTGCAGGAAGGTCAAAATAAGTCACTGTGCGGAAGAAGAGCAGGTAGATGAAGGTCCAACCCAGTACCAAGAAGTGGCAGGCTCTGAAAGCAATTGAGAAAGGCACAGATGGAGAAATACATGATTGAGACTTCAGACTGAGTTGTGCAAACACTTCCTTTACACATCCAAATAAACGGCAGCATTAACTAGAAACAATACAAGGCATCAATAAACGTTATTTACACTAACAGGCATGCACATTACAGAGGGTTACTGGAAACAGGTTTTAGGACATAAGCTGAAATTTGCACATAGGGCCTGATGCAGCATTTAACACAAATCGGTCGTAATAGCGGCCGCACTGGGGGCCTGATTCAGGTTTGTAAGCAAATCAAAAAAGCACACAACTGGACAAAACCATCTTGCACTGCAGCTGGGACAGATGTAACATGTGCAGAGAGAGTTAGATTTGGGTGGGGTGTGTTCAAACTAAATTGCAGAGTAAAAATAAAGCAGCCAGTATTTACCCCGCACAGAAACAATATAACCCACCCAAATCTGAGGGTGTAGTATGGTATACTGGCGGCCGGGCTCCCGGCGACCAGCCTACCGGCGCCGGGTGACTGACCGCCGGCATGCTGACAGTGTGGCGAGCGCAAATGAGCCCCTTGCAGGCACGCTGTGCTCGCCACACTGCGGGCACGGTGGCGCGCGCTATTTTATTCTCCCTCCAGGGGGGTCGTGGACCCCACGAGGGAGAAAGAGTATCGGTATGTCTGCTGTCGGGATTCCGGCGCCGGTATACTGTGCGCCAGGATCCCGACAGTTGGCATACTGAAGACCATCCCAAATCTGACTCTCTCTGCACGTTACATCTGCTCCACCTGCAGTGCACATGGTTTTCACCAGTTGTGTGTTTTTTTTTTTGTTTTGTTTACAAACCTGAACCAGGCTCTGGGTGTGCAGAACTAAAGGCATACATTTGGGAGTATGCAGAGTTCTATGCATGTTTGTGGTGTACCTGCTCCCTTTCTGTACACTTAGCTTAAAAGTAGTCATTGTTACTATCAGGGCACAATAGACACAGGTGTATTTACAAGCCTGCCAATTAGTTGACAAGCTGTTTCTTAACTATATCCATCTCATTAGCACATGTGTGTAGAGATGCTATCTAGGGGTCAAGGCATTAGAAAATAAAGCTGACAACTAGCAATGACATTCAATCATTTGTTGGAGTTTCATGCACATAAGGCACACAATATGACCCAATTGCTGGATGTGACTTTTGGACACACCAGCTGAATCATACATGCTGGGGCGTAAGTTTATCTCAGTTACCCGGGGGCAAGTTACAGTTTGGTGTCCCCCCCTCAACACACATGTCTTACAGAATTATATAGATAGCTCTCTTAGCAAGTCTACTGGGACCAGAGCCCACAGTGAATTGATAGGGCTCCAGCTACGCTGTGTGACAATGGCCTGTGGGTCAGGGTCAGACTCAGGAGATTCAGCTGTCTGCAACATGCAGAATCTCAGTATTCACCGATGAGTCCCATCTCACAGTCCAGCAGCAGTGGCGGGTGCACCGTTGCTTGCTGCAGCACAGACTGAGTGGTACCAGGCCGGAGCTCTACAGGCCTGCTCCCTATTGCAGGTGTTAGCAGGGCTCCTAAGACAGAGCCAATTAACTCTGCAGCAGCAGCAGCAGCGGGTGCACTGAAGAGCTTCTTTGGAAGAGCAGTGGTCACACTTGAAGCCACCTGTGAACTACACAAGTGCTGCTGTACATGCAGGTGCCCCTTCAGGGCTTGGAGCCTGGAGGCAAAGATTGTATGATCAAGCAAATGGTGCCCATACACTTGTAAGATGCCCAGCGACGTGACATCGCGGGGCATTGCACCGGCAGTTCAGATGCGATGAAATCGCAACTGAACTCTCAAAGTGATTACCATGCGATCCGATCCTGCGATAGACCGCATGGTAATCACGTGATGGGCACATCACCGCCAAGTGGGAGCGGCCTCTGGCCGCTCCCGGCGGGTGCCCATTGCACATCGCAGTGCGATATATTGCATGTGTTTTTAAAAATTAAGTGCAGCACATACTATCATGAGACGCGATACATGGTACCTTAATGTGCATACAATCCTTCGATTTCTCTCACAGATGCGGTCGAAACCGAAGGATTGTATGCCATATTTCACAAGTGTATGGGCTACAAAAGGCCTCATGCATGATCAACATCTGAATGATTATGATCAGATGTTGATGAGATAAGGCATCTTCTTGGACCCATACAAACAGCAATTGTGGACAGTGGTGTCACAAGAGGGGTGACACCAAAGTGATGGCTCCTACTCAGTGATAGGAGCCGGGTGCTGCACTATAACATTACAGTTCAGCAACCCGGCTCCTGTCGCTGTACCAGGAGCACTACCCATCCTGCAATGTCATGCTCCGTCCCAAGAAGCCACACACCCATTTGTGTCCACCACACCGGGTGTCAAGGGGCTTAGTGACATCTCCGATTGTCGATCAATTACATCTGAATCTGCCTAAATGGCCAACTGAATCCAGTACTCAATACAAAAATGCGAACTCCCCAAATCAATGAAACAATTATCCAGGCAAGATATCACAAACAAAGATAATTTTATCACTGTGCATTCTGGAAGTATTTGTACCTGGGTGACATTTTTACAATGATCCATGTACAGAGGATGGTAATAGTGGAATGGAGGGTGTGGATGTTACAAGTCACCAGAGTAAGCAACAGTCCCACAGTTGACCCTCCCCACTGTTTCACACGTGGACCTAGAAACACAAAGGAATGCATGGTGTTACCTCCTTAACAATAATAATCCATAAACACATGTTCAAGTCATAGAGCAGGTTTGCTAAATCATTGCTGCAGATCCTCCTGGAAAGCCATTTCTATTACCACTGTTTAAGCCTTGGGGAGCCTGATGTAAAGGGCGGGGGTTGTGTATATTAGATTGTGCATACACCCTCACTTCCAGGTAGAGAGCATTTTTCCCTCCTGGAATGGGTCACGTTAGGAGGTATGGATTGTGGATATTAAATTTAATCCAATGGTGTGTATTAGGTTTAAACTAATAGTTTAATAATGCCTGGGTACTGTTTATAGCGCCACCTAATTGAGAGACAACTATATTCTTAAGTTTTCCTGTAGTGGAACAAAGACAACTTAAACAACCTTAAAATACACATAGAAAAATAAAAATAAGATTTTACTTACCGGTAAATCTATTTCTCGTAGTCCGTTGTGGATGCTGGGGACTCCGTGAGGACCATGGGGAATAGACGGGCTCCGCAGGAGACAGGGCACTTTAAGAAAGAATTTGGATACTGGTGTGCTCTGGCTCCTCCCTCTATGTCCCTCCTCCAGACCTCAGTTAGAGAAACTGTGCCCGGAAGAGCTGACAGTACAAGTAAAGGATTTTGGAATCCAGGGCAAAACTCATACCAGTCACACCAATCACACCGTATAACTTGTGATAAACTTACCCAGTTAACAGTATGAACAACAACGGAGCATCAGATCAACCCTGATGCAACCACAACATAACCCTTATTTAAGCAATAACTATATACAAGTATTGCAGAAGAAGTCCGCACTTGTGACGGGCGTCCAGCATCCACTACGGACTACGAGAAATAGATTTACCGGTAAGTAAAATCTTATTTTCTCTAACGTCCTAGTGGATGCTGGGGACTCCGTAAGGACCATGGGGATTATACCAAAGCTCCCAAAGGGGCGGGAGAGTGCGGATGACTCTGCAGCACCGAATGAGCAAACACAAGGTCCTCCTCAGCCAGGGTATCAAACTTGTAAAACTTTGCAAAAGTGTTCGAACCTGACCAAGTAGCTGCTCGGCAAAGCTGTAATGCCGAGACCCCTCGGGCAGCCGCCCAAGAAGAGCCCACCTTCCTTGTGGAGTGGGCTTTTACGGATTTTGGAAGCGGCAATCCAGCCGCAGAATGAGCCTGCTGAATCGTGTTACAGATCCAGCGAGCAATAGTTTGCTTTGAAGCAGGAGCACCCAGCTTGTTGGATGCATACAGGATAAATAGCGACTCAGTTTTCCTGACTCTAGCCGTTCTGGCTACATAAACCTTCAAAGCCCTGACCACATCTAGTAACTCGGAATCATCCAAGCCACGAGTAGCCACAGGCACCACAATAGGTTGGTTCATATGAAAAAATGACACCACTTGGCAGAAATTGTGGACGAGTCCGCAATTCTGCCCTGTCCATATGGAAAACCAGATAGGGGCTTTTATGTGACAAAGCCGCTAATTCTGACACACGCCTAGCTGAAGCCAAGGCTAATAAAATTTCTCACGTGGAAGGTGGTCATGCTAACTCCACGGTTTTGAGTGGCTCAAACCAGTGTAACTTCAGGAAACTCAACACCACGTTAAGATCCCAAGGTGCCACTGGAGGAACAAAAGGGGGCTGAATATGCAGCACTCCCTTTACAAACGTCTGAGCTTCAGGAAGAGAAGCCAGTTCTTTTTGAAAGAAAATGGATAGGGCCGAAATCTGGACCTTAATGGAACCCAATTTCAGGCCCAAAGTCACTCCCGACTGTAGGAAGTGAAGGAAACGGCCCAGCTGGAATTCCTCCGTAGGGGCATTCCTGGCTTCACACCAAGCAACATATTTTCGCCATATACGGTGATAATGTTTAGCCATCACGTCCTTCCTAGCCTTTATCAGCGTAGGAATAACCTCATCTGGAATGCCTTTTTCTGTTAGGATCCGGCGTTCAACCGCCATGCTGTCCAACGCAGCCGCGGTAAGTCTTGGAACAGATAGGGCCCCTGTTGCAACAGGTCCTGTCTTAGAGGCAGAGGCCATGGGTCCTCTGTGAGCATTTCTTGCAGATCTGGATACCAAGTCCTTCTTGGCCAATCCGGAACAATGAGTATTGTTCTCACCCCTCTTTTTCTTATGATTCTCAGCACCTTGGGTATGAGAGGAAGAGGATGAAATACATAAACCGACTGGAACACCCACGGTGTCATTAGTGCGTCAACAGCTATCGCCTGAGGGTCTCTTGACCTGGCGCAATACCTCTGTAGCTTTTTGTTGAGGCGGGATGCCATCATGTCCACCTGTGGCAGTTCCCACCGACTTGCAATCTGCGTGAAGACTTCTTGATGAAGTCCCCACTCTCCCGGGTGGAGGTCGTGCCTGCTGAGGAAGTCTGCTTCCCAGTTGTCCACTCCCGGAATGAACACTGCTGACAGTGCTCTTACGTGATTCTCCGCCCACCGAAGAATTCTGGTGGCTTCCGCCATCGCCACCCTGCTCCTTGTGCCGCCTTGGCGGTTTACATGAGCCACTGCGGTGATGTTGTCTGACTGAATCAGCACCGATTGGTCGCGAAGCAGGGTCTCCGCTTGACTTAGGGCGTTGTATATGGCCCTTAGTTCCAGGATATTGATGTGAAGGCAAGTCTCCTGACTTGACCACAGACCTTGGAAATTTCTTCCCTGTGTGACTGCCCCCCACCCTCGGAGGCTTGCATCCGTGGTCACCAGGACCCAGTCCTGAATGCCGAATCTGTGGCCCTCGAGAAGGTGAGCACTCTGCAGCCACCACAGGAGAGACACCCTGGCCCTGGGGGAGAGGGTGATCAGCCGATGCATCTGTAGATGTGATTCGGACCACTTGTCCAACAGATCCCATTGAAAGGTCCTCGCATGGAACCTGCCAAAGGGAATGGCCTCGTATGATGCCACCATCTTTCCCAGGACTCGCGTGCAGTGATGCACCGACACCTGTTTTGGTTTTAATAGGTCTCTGACCAGTGTCATGAGCTCCTGAGCCTTCTCCATCGGGAGATAAACCCTCTTCTGGTCTGTGTCCAGAATCATGCCCAGGAAGGGCAGACGAGTCGTAGGAATCAACTGCGACTTTGGAATATTTAGAATCCAGCCGTGCTGTTGTAACACTTCCCGAGAGCGTGCTACGCTGATCAGCAACTGCTCTCTGGACCTCGCCTTTATGAGGAGATCGTCCAAGTATGGGATAATTGTGACCCCTTGCTTTCGCAGGAGCACCATCATTTCCGCCATTACCTTGGTAAATATTCTCGGTGCCGTGGAGAGACCAAACGGCAACGTCTGGAATTGGTAATGACAATCCTGTACCACAAATCTGAGGTACTCCTGATGAGGTGGATAATAGGATTTTGGTACTTACCAGGTAAATCCTTTTCTTTGAATCCATAGGGGGCACTGGAGTACTCTTGGGATATGGATGGGCGCAGCCGAACAAAGGCACTGAATATTTAAATTTAGGACTCTCCACCCCTCCATATCCCCGAGTACCTCAGTGTACGACCTCAGTGTTTTTTACTGAGCGAACAGGAACTATATAGAGAGGTTGACAATGGAGAATTCCTATAACATAACGGACAACAACAAAGTTGACCCATAACTTTACTGTCAACTAAACAGTTGACACCATAACCGACAGAACTTTATAATTTGAACCAATCGGTGAAAATGTGTTACCATAAGCTCCTCTGAGCTTAATACCAACTAGGTAAAACGTGTTACCCTAAGCTCCTTTGAGCTTAAAACAACCCAGGTAAAACTGCTCTGGGTGGGCGTCCAGTGCCCCCTATGGATTCAAAGAAAAGGATTTACCTGGTAAGTACCAAAATCCTATTTTCTTTTTCATCCACTAGGGGTCACTGGAGTACTCTTGGGACGTACCAAAGCTTCCCTCGTGGGCGGGAGAGCTGTTTGATACTTGTAACAGTAGGCAGCCAAAGCTAGATGCTGATGCCGCCACCATTCATAACGTGTAAACGTGCACAAACGTGGTGCACTGAAGGCTATGTAGCCGCGTCGTAGACGCTCCACGACCCGCTGGGTCTGACATTCCCACAGAACCTGTGGGATGAGCTATTACTGACGTAGGCGATTGTAACTTAGCCTTAAAGTAAGCCTGACTTGTAGTCATTATTATCCAACTGGCTAATGTCTGCTGAGAAACTGGCTAACTCCAGTTGGCAGCATCATCGAGAACAAACAACGTATCCGTATCACGTACTGTAGACGTTCGGGACATATATAAACGCGTAATGCGTGTACCACATTCAGAATTCTAGAATGTGCTGTCCACACAGGAACCACTATTGGTATATTGATGTGAAGAATACGAAAGCGGAATTCGTCCGAAGATCTGCTTTGTCATGAGAAAACTCAAATACGGTGGCTTGGAATACAAGGCACCCAAATATGAAAACAAAACCCTTGCCGAAGCCAAGGCTAGAAGAAAAATGTTTTCCAAAGTGATAAACTTAATCCCCATTTGTTGTAAGGGTTCAAAATATGAAAACTGTAAGAAATCTGAACCCAACCTCAAGTCACCTGGCGCTGTAGGTGGGATAAATGGAGTCTGAACTTTGATGACACCTTGTAGAAGGTGTGTACAGACGCAATAGAGTCAAACGTCTTTGAAATAAGTTTACCACACAGATACCTGCACCCTCAGTGCAGATAAACGCAGTTTTCCATCCCACCCCGTTTAACAGAATACGGGTAACTTGAATGATGATGTCGGAAACTTCCGAGCTTTACCACCTATGTAAGCACACGAAATTTTGTAATAATGAGCTGCCTTAAGCGGCTTACTAGCTCGTAACATGGTTGGTATAACCAATACTGTAATGCCCTATTTCTTAAGAGGGAGGTCTGAACCCTCACCCCGTCAACCGCAGCTGCGGTACATAGGTAATAGGTACATAGGTAACTATGGGTAACAGAACGTTCCCTGTTGTAACAGGTTGGACGTATTATGAGCGGGCCAAGATCGTGTGCAAGTATTCCTTGGAGATTCGAGAAGCAAGCTCTCCGAAACCCATGAGATATCACTAGTATGACTGTGACAACTGTCTTATGATCCGTTTTGGCAACGGAGAGAGCAGCGGAAAAATGGTGGAGCCAGATACACGATGCTGAATGACCACATGAATGTGAGAGACTCCACCGCCACTGCCCTTGTTACACATACTGAGCTTTTGTAATTGTGGCGAGATGCCATCATGTATACATGAGGGTAACCCCCTTCTGTGGACTCACATATGAAACACCTGTGGATTTAATGTCCAGTTTTCAGGATCTAAATCCTGACGGGTGAGATCATCTGTGTAACAGATGTCCACTCACGGAATGAACCTCGTTGACATTTCCACATAATGGTGTTCTGAGCAATTGAGGATTCGAGTTACCTGCCGCATTGTCATGCGGCTTTTTGGTTCTCCCTGGTTGTTGTGTATGCAACTGCCGTTGCGTTGTCTGACTGCCCCTGGTCAGACTGAAAGCGAAGCATGTAGTGCATTGTAAAATGCACGGAGTTCCAGGACATTTATCGACAGCAATCTGTCGTAATCCGTTTTAGAACCTTTGTCGCTGATCTTTTTTAACTACAACTCCTGAACCTCTGCGACTCTCGTCCAGAGTATATACACCCTCGCCCCTCTGTGGGAAACGCGAGTGAAGGGCGTTGAACTAAATCGCTTTGAAACACATCATTATTCTTAACAGGTGAATACACCAATGTACCGCTAGTGTGCGTGTTTTGCACTAATTACTAGATGTACATTTGTTCTTACTGGTGTAGTAGGTAAATGTCTTTGATTTACCGTATTTATAATCTTACCTAGGAATTGACATCGTTTTAACGGAATTAGATGCGATTGTTTTTGAACTTGATCTGCCACCGCAGTATACATTAGTAGCGCAAGTTAGAGGAACTTTGTTGAGACAGAGTTCTTATGAGCAGATCATCTAAGATAAAGAAACTCTGTTGAGACAGAGTTCTTATGTGAGATGAGCTATCATCACCAACATCACTTTGGTAAATACCCGAGGCGATAAGAAACGGTAGACCTGAAATGGTTAATGGTTGTGGCGATTTGCAAACGCTAGAACCTGTGATGAACAACCCGGAATGGGTAAATACGCATTGTGAAGATCAAGTGCAATTATGCCATTTTGTGGCTCCAATAAGCAAATACTAACATGAGAAAATCCATTTTCCCACTGCAGTAAATGACTTGCTGATTGAGATTGCGACGGAGCTGTCTGGTTTTTTCAAACAGAGAGGAATAAGTAACCCTGACTCTGTTGGTGTACTACTGCCTGGATTATAAAGACAGCTGAAAACCAGCAGAGACTAAATGGCAACCTGCCAAACCGTTCGACAGAGGCAGTCTTGTCTTTTAATCTGTAAATAGCTGAGACATCCATGAGTTGAAGTCTGGAAACTCCGCAAATGTAACATGTAAAGACGCGCTTCCACAATTGGAAAAGAGGTAATCAAACCACTGGCTTGCTGACTGTAGCGTCCTGTCGTTACAAGGCGTGACTGTTTTGTACCACCGTTTTGAAAAAAAAAAACTGAAGTCTAAAGGGATTAAACGCCGGTACAAGTATTTGCGTTTTGATACTGGATGCGGTAATGGCTGAATATCAAATTTAGGAGCAAACAAGCTCTGGCCTTGTCGCGCTTAAACTAGCGACGATGAAAGTAACCGGCGTTAGCAGAAGCTTTACAGATATACTCTGCAGCTTCTTTTAACAGTGATCGTCATTGTTTCATACATAGAGTCTAGTGACCCAAATGTATCCTGGGTTTTTATAATGTTTGACAGAGACGCATTTACCAATGGCGGATCGCGTCATTTTGGAAACGATTATGTATGGTTGTCAAAAACCCCGCACTATCTGAGTGTTGGACTAATGTACCCTTCTCACTCGTTCGGTGTGAGATTTGACATAGAATCGTGCATTAAATTATAAGACCAGTCAAATAAACACTCTGGTACCCAAAGGGAAATTGGCCCTTTGGAAAGACTGTCTTTTGTTAGAGCTGGCGGAGTAACTTCCGAGACTCCGATGTTACCGCTCCTTTAATTTGAATTGCCAATGTTTAAAATTATTTTTAGTCTGCGCTAGAGCCTTACTCGCTATGTAGACAGACACCACAATAGGCAACAGACAGACACTTGCACGACCTATTGAAGTTATTATGTGTCATATATATATCTTATTGCTGAACAGCATATTGATATGAAACTCATGGTTGTTTCTCTCTACGGAAATCTTTAGTAAAAGCGAAAGATTTCTTCGATGTGAAGAGAAACCAGAGTATTCTTTATGTGAAAAGCAGTTCACATGGGCATGTGAAACCCGAACCAAATTCCCACTAACACCCCTGCGCCTCTGGTGGCTTAGAGATGTAGGGCAGGAATGTTCCAGAATTATGTCGAAATACAGTTTACATGGCTAACTTATGTGAAACCTGAACCAAAATTCCCACTAACACCCCTGCGCCTCCTTGTGGAGTAGAGGTGTATGGCCGGAATGTTCTGGAATTATAAACTGGAAGAAACAGTAATGATTAAAATGGCCCCCATGCCACGCTTACACTGAAAATCACAGGACAGGTTACAATACCTGCTGCAGTGTTAATATAGGCTTAATAGCCTATTATACAGTGATAATCACAGGTCTAGTATACAGTAAAATACATGCAGTTTACAATACATGCCTTTAGTTAGCCTTCCAGTTAATATAAACACTGCCTGCAGTGAATTTTGTATTAACATTATATGGCAGCCTTAACAGAAAAACCAGGAAACATGGTTAAAAATGGCTGCCATGCTTACAGTTAGAAACATAGTTTAGGTTATGACACTGATAGCCTATAACTAACTGTCTGTTTAAAAAGCTGAACAGCCTATGACTTCTTACCCCATGCAGCCTTGCTATATGGTGCTGCTGCTATGGGCATTTACTCCCCCTCACCCCCCCTGCAGCTGCGCTGCTTGTGAGGTAGCTTCTCCCCCATGTTACCTGCAGCGGACGGGAGCGGGTGCAGGGAGCCTAGCGGAAGCAGGGGAGCGCTGTGTATAGCGCCGGGGAGCTGCGTCCGGAAGAGCGGGCGGCGCCTCTCCTACAGCAGTGGCCGGGTAATCAGCGGCGGGCTGCGGTGGCCGGGTAATCAGCGCTGGAAGAGCGGCCGGCGTCTCTGAGTGACGTGCGGCCGCTCCGAGCTGTTTCCCCTAGATAGCGACAGCGTAGAGTGGCTGGCTCGGGCGGCCTCGCACAGCGGTGGCTGGATAATCAGCGGCGGCACCTGTAAGCAGCGGCGGGAGTATGTATCAGCGGCGGCCATCGGTAAAGGAGCACTTTCCCCACACAGCAGGGCGGCAGCGTGAGCTGACCGCCCTGACACCCCACCATACCTTGCTCGTCGTGCCGCATGTAGTGAGGGCTATGACAGGGCTTCTTCCTGTAAGCTCCGTCCAGCTTGTTCCTGGCTGTGACGGGGCTTTCTTCCTGGCTGTGACGGGGCTTCTTTCTGTAAGCTCCGTCCAGCTTGTTCCTGGCTGTGACGGGGCTTTTTCTGTAAGCTCCGTCCAGCTCTTTGCAGGAGACAGTGGGCTGCCTGTGGCTGTGAGGGTGCTCTTTGTGAGGACCGACACGCCATGCGCTGCCTTGCAGCGGCACCATCCCGGACCCATGTTTTTCTAGAAACTGGGAAGGGAAGTGTAAAAATAAAAAGTAAAAATGAAAAATTTAATAAAATCTTCCACCAAATGTGGGAATCTTCCCACAAGCCGATGTTAGTGCTGTGAGCACCGAAAAAACACTGAGGTCGTACACTGAGGTACTCGGGGATATGGAGGGGTGGAGAGTCCTAAATTTAAATATTCAGTGCCTTTGTTCGGCTGCGCCCGTCCATATCCCAAGAGTACTCCAGTGACCCCTAGTGGATGAAAAAGAAAAATGGGGACATGAAGGTAAGCATCCTTTATGTCCAGAGACGCCATAAAATCCCCCCCTTCCAGGCTTGCGATGACCGCTCTGAGCGATTCCATCTTGAACTTGAACCTTTTCAGGTATATGTTCAGGGATTTTAAATTCAATATGGGTTTGACTGAACCGTCCGGTTTCGGTACCACAAACATGGTCGAATAATAACCCTTTCCTTGTTGAAGGAGGGGAACCTTGATCAGCACCTGCTGAAGATACAATTTGTGAATTGCAGCTAACACTATTTCCCTCTCTAAGGGGGAAGCTGGCAGGGCCGATTTGAGGTATCGGTGAGGGGGCATCTCTTCGAATTCCAGCTTGTAACCCTGAGACACAATCTCTAGTGCCCAGGGATCCACCTGGGAGTGAACCCACTTGTGGCTGAAATTTCGGAGACGCGCCCCCACCGGGCCTAGCTCCGCCTGTGGAGCCCCAGCGTCATGCGGTGGATTTAGTGGAAGCCGGGGAGGACTTCTGTTCCTGGGAACTAGCTGTGTTGTGCAGCTTCTTTCCTCTGCCCCTGCCTCTGGCAAGAAAGGACGCACCTCGGACTTTCTTGCCTTTTTGTGATCGAAAGGACTGCATTTGGTAATACGGTGCTTTCTTAGGTTGTGAGGGAACATATGGCAAAAAATTTGACTTTCCAGCAGTAGCTGTGGTGACCAGGTCCGAGAGACCCTCCCCAAACAACTCCTCACCCTTGTAAGGTAAACCCTCCATGTGCCTTTTTGAGTCGGCATCGCCTGTCCATTGCCGAGTCCACAGGACCCTTCTGGCAGAAATCGACATTGCATTTATTCTAGAGCCCAGAAGGCTAATGTCTCTTTGAGCATCTCTCATATATAGGACAGCGTCTTTTATATGCCCCAGGGTCATTAATAAAGTATCCTTGTCCAAGGCATCAAGTTCCTCAGATAAGGTATCCGTCCATGCTGCTACAGCACTACACACCCAGGCCGACGCAATTGCCGGCCTTAGTAAAGTACCTGAATGTATATAATTGGACTTCAGGGTACCCTCTTGCTTTCTATCCGCAGCATCTTTTAGCGTGGCCGTATCCTGTGACGGCAGGGCTACCCTCTTGGATAAGCGTGTGAGAGCTTTGTCTACCCTAGGGGAGGATTCCAGCGTAACCTGTCCGTTGGCGGGAAAGGATACGCCATAAGCATCAGTTTGGAAATCTACAGTTTTTTATCTGGAGATTCCCAAGCCTTTTCACATAACTCATTTAGCTCATGTGAAGGGGGAAAGGTCACCACCTGCCTTTTTTCCCCATACATATGAACCCTCTTGTCAGGGACTGGGGTTTCCTCTGTGATGTGCAACACATCCTTTATTGCTATAATCATATAACGGATGGCTTTAGCCAATTTAGGCTGTAACTTTGCATCATCGCCATCGACACTGGAGTCAGAATCCGTGTCGATATCTGTGTCAACAATTTGGGATAGTGGGCGCTTCTGAGACCCAGACGGCCTCTGCGACATAGGATCAGGCATGGGCTGAGACCTCGACTGTCCTAAGGTTTCAGCTTTATCCAACCTTTTATGCAAGGAATTAACATTATCATTTAAAACCTTCCACATATCCATCCAATCAGGTATCGGCGCCGTCGGCGGCGACCCCACATTAATTTGCTCCCGCTCTGCTTCCACATAGCCTTCCTCTCAAACATGTCGACACAAGCGTACCGACACACCACACACACACACCGGGGATGCTCTTTTTGAAGACAGTTCCCCCACAAGGCCTTTTGTATGCCAGCACACACCCCAGCGCTATATGTCCCAGGAATCACACAGTAACTTAGTGTTAACCCAGTAGCTGCTGTATATAATGTTTTTGCGCCTAATTTATGTGCCCCCCCTCTCTTTTACCCTCTTCTACCGTGAATCTGCAGGGGAGAGCCTAGGGAGCTTCCTCTCAGCGGAGCTGTGGAGAGAAAATGGCGCTGGTGAGTGCTGAGGAAGAAGCCCCGCCCCCTCAGCGGCGTGCTTCTGTCCCGCGTTTCTGTGTAAAATTATGGCGGGGGCTCATGCATATATACAGTTCCCAACTGTATATATGCCCACTTTTGCAAGAGGTCTCTAATTGCTGCTCAGGGCGCCCCCCCCCCCCCCCCCTGCGCCCTGCACCCTACAGTGACCGGAGTATGTGGGTTTAATGTGGGAGCAATGGCGCACAGCTGCAGTGCTGCGCGCTACCTCAGTTTGAAGACTGGAGTCTTCTGCCGCCGATTTTGAAGTCTTCTTGCTTCTTTCACCCGGCTTCTGTCTTCCGGCTCTGCGAGGGGGACGGCGACGTGGCTCCGGGATTGGACGACAAAGGGTGAGATCCTGTGTACGATCCCTCTGGAGCTAATGGTGTCCAGTAGCCTAAGAAGCAGGACCTATCTTCAGTGAGTAGGGCTGCTTCTCTCCCCTCAGTCCCACGCTGCAGAGAGTCTGTTGCCAGCAGATCTCTCTGAAAATAAAAAAACCTAACAAAATACTTTCTTATAGCAAGCTCAGGAGAGCTCACTAAGTAGCACCCAGCTCGTCCGGGCACAGATTCAAACTGAGGTCTGGAGGAGGGACATAGAGGGAGGAGCCAGAGCACACCAGTATCCAAATTCTTTCTTAAAGTGCCCTGTCTCCTGCGGAGCCCGTCTATTCCCCATGGTCCTTACGGAGTCCCCAGCATCCACTAGGACGTTAGAGAAATCTATAATTTATCTTGTCACATGTTGCAGTTTCTATACGACTTAAGCTCTGAAACAGGATTTAGGAGTAGTCTCGGTGTGTCTCTCTCTAGATCTGAATGCTCTCATTAGAGACCAGGTTACACAGGACCTAGATATCCAGGCAGGGAGGAGAAGAAGTTGGGATCCCTGGGTCACTTACAGCTCTCTCCTCTGCTATGTAAGCTCCATCGGTATCTCATAAAACCTGATAATCCTGTGTCTCTGCCTGCACTGCATACTGTCCTTCTCGCTTTCTGGCTGCCTGGTTCTGCTGCTGCACAAGAGAGAGAGCTAGTGATGTCAGTGTGCTCTGGCCGAGGGGCCGGGGCACAGTATACCTTGCGCTCCTGCCTTAATATGGCTATGCCTGGACAGTCTTCTATATAGTAGGATACCCGATCAATTTACATTTTTATATTACTCTGCATATGTATTTGTAATGGAATGTGTCATCTTTTAATAGATTTTAAAATAAGATTTTGTGCAAGTAGGTATGCTTGTCAGGGGGTAATTTGGCACATCAGAATAATTTATGTGAACAATTTGAATGCTTTATATTCAAAACCTTTTAGTAACTGTACAAAAAAAGAGATTTATTTGATATGAGGCAGTGTCTAACAGAACACGGTAGGCATGCAAATCCAAACACCGTCTATCCTTGATCTAAACTGTGACCAATCATAGCGCCAATCCTGAAAATTAATGTTACAAGTCCAGTGTTTATTGGCCATGTATGTTTGTGCTACTAAAAGAATCAAACTTACTTGCATTCTTGAAGAAAAAACCAACCGGTACAGAACACAGCAATATAGCCAGATAGGTTAGTTCATCAGGGGACATGGTCACTCTCCTGACAATGGAATACATAAAAGAGATTGGTGAGAGAATAACCTTAGAATTGTGGAGTTACCAAGCTGAAACTTAGGGTGTGTACACACGGTGAGATATTTTCTTTCGATTTTGACTATATAGTCAAAATCGCAAGAAAAGTTAGTGCAGATCGCAAGGTAAAAGTCACCTTGCGATTCCGATTCAATCCCGATGCGCGGTCCCGCCAGGTCGGGATCGCAAGAAAAGATAGACTGTGCAGGCAAGTCAATCCTTGCTAGATCGGTGTACTATCTAGTTCATCTCACATGTCAATGACATCTCACATAAGCCAAAATCTCACATAAGCCAAAATCGTAAGCACACATAGTCCATATCTCAAGAAAAGTTAGTCAAAATCTGTGCTATCTGGGCTCCAGGAAGTTCAAGGGAAATCGCAAGTAAAAATCGGGCATAGCAAGGATCTCACCGTGTGTACACACCCTAACATCGTCAAGCTGTATACAGTGGCCCAGGGCCTTGCATGTCACCTGACTATCATAGAAGCATATAGTGGATTTGCAATGCATCATGTTCAATAACTGCTCTGGACTGTCATATACAGTTGTTTATACTTGGGCATGATATAGTATATAACCTGTGTGGCCTCTGTAACAAACTGAGAGCAAGCATAAACTGGAATTTTGTAAATTAGGAGTACTGTTCCTGTTGGCCAACCAATGGATTAACTCTCTAATCAGGCATTCCCAACCACGGTCCTCAAGGCACACCAACAGTGCAGGTTTTAGTGATATCCAGGCTTCAGCACAGATGGTTAAATCAAAATAACTGAGGTACTAATTAAGTCACCTGTGTTCAAGCCTGGATATCACTAATACCAGGACTGTTATAGGCCCTACACACTGGCCAAACCGCCGCCGAGCTGCTCGACGGCGGTTACGGCCGACAGGCGACCCGGCGGCAGGGGGCAGTGACGGGGGGAGTGAAGTTTCTTCACTCCCCCCGTCACACGGCTCCATAGAACTGCAGGCAAATATGGACGAGATCGTCCATATTGGCCTGCATGCACAGCCGACGGGACACCAGTGATGAACGAGCGCGGGGCCGCGCATCGTTCATCGCTGGTGACTACACACTGCACGATATGAACGTTATCTCGTTCATTAATGAACAAGATCGTTCATATCGTGCAGTTATGTCGGCCAGTGTGTAGGGCCCATTTGTGTGCCTTGAGGACCGTGGTTGGGAAACACTACTCTAGTCATTAATGCCACAACTTAACAGGAAGAGACTGTGCAACTTAAAATGCCTTGTCAATGACTGGTTAAATGAATAGTTTACAAGAGTATTCTTAATCCCATTGTACATGAGTCTGCTTGCATCTACAGGGAGTTAAGTGGTAGGGTAAGCATAATAGTGCTGTGCAATACTGATCATTAGCAACGGGTATGGGTCGACTCAACTTAGGTTGACATGAGCATTAGGTTGACATGGGCATTAGGTCAACATGTACTAGGTCGACAGGTGAAAAGTTTGACATGAGTTTTTGGACTTTTGTGTCGTTTTCTTTGTAAAGTGATGGGGAACCCCAAATAGCGCACCTTGTCCGCTCGCCATGCCTCGGTCAAGGTACCTCGCTCCACTACCGCTGTGCTCGACACAGGTTACTGTTCCCAATTGTGGTCTACGTGGATCGTAAAGTATGAAAAAGTCCAAAAAGTGGGGGGGGGAATGCTTAAAACTCATGTTGACCTTTTGACCTAGTAATGTCGACCTAATGCCCATGTCGACCTAATGACTGTCGCCCTAGGTTGTGTCGACCTAACGACCGTATCCCTTAGCAACAATGTGTGCACTTCACTGGAGAACTTTGTGATCCCTAGAGCAGACGATGGGCACAATACATTCAGGTACATGAACAGAGCACCATGGGGGCATAGCAAAGTGGCATGAGTCCAAGTTTCAGAATTTGGAAGTTAAACGTCAAGCAAGCATGCCAGTCAAAGAATCAGGATTGTAATACAACATTTATTTTCCATATCTGGGTTTCATTCATCAAAATTAGGGTGACATTAAAATAAACACTGTGCAAAATATTGCTGGTTTTAGAAGCGTTCCATAATTAATGGCCTAGGCTTGTTCTATGCCAGTTCCAACATAGTGTTGGGCAACTCCTCCCAGAAAACAAACCTACATCTAATATTGAAGGATTACACATGAGAGGTCATGAATGGCAGTATTTTATGTCCAGAAATCTAACATGTCCTACACCAAAGATCAGTTTATTTAGAGCAGCATTAAAGTGAATGGGGATTGCTGTAACATTGCCACACCAGAGCTTTGCTGATGCACTTTAATAAAGGACTGCACAGTGAAATCCATCTGGTTTGGCAAGGATTAGAAAACAGGGGTGTAGTATGGTATACCGGCGGTCGGGCTCCCGGCGGCCAGCATAGCGGCGCCGGCATACCGACGCTGCAGGCACGGTGGTGCGCTACGCGCGCCACGCTATCTATTCTCCCTCCAGGGGGGTCGTGGACCCCCAAGAGGGAGAAAAGCTGCCGGTATGCCAGCGGTCGGAATTCCGGCACTGGTATGCTGGTCATCGGGAGCCCGGCCACCAGCAAACTGAAGACCACCCAGAAAACAGCTATGAGCCAGAAATCATTGTTCTTTGAATGAATGGGAGACGCATACCCTTCTCACACTGCACAAATAACCCGGTATCGACCCGGTATATTGCCAGGTCGACGCAGGTCACTGTCCCAAATTCCCGGGTCACCTGACCCAATAACTCAACCCGGTAAAAAAGAAGGGTTATTCCCAGGCTATTACCGGGTCAGGTGCAGTGTGAACGGGTTTCCTGGGTCGTTGCAACCAGGTGCCCGTTCACAGCATGGAGAGAGGCGGCGCAGAGATTCTCTCATCTCCCAGCGCCACCTCTGCACCTGCCCCTGATGACACTGTGGTCTCTGCCCCTGATGGCAACCCGACCCGGCATAGGGAGAACTGGAAAGCCAGTTCTCACGGTCAACGCCAGGTCGCACCCAGGAAGGACACGTTTTCAATTCCCGGATGCGACCCGGCATTAGCGTTCTGAAAGCGGTATCACATACAAAAAGGGCCATTACATTGCAACTAGCAGTTTAAAACATACAAAAAACAAATACTGTACACTGGAGAAAAGACCTGAACAAACTATTATGAGCACTGCAGTACCACCATGTCAAGGGAGGACAGGTAAGTGACAATTTCTTATTTACTATGTTTCACCCAAAACTTTTGGGTGGAATTAACATTTAACCACTTCAGTCTAAAGGACGAATGAGAACTATCCAACACACACCTCTAAACGGCTAAGGAAGACTTGCAGCCTAAAAAGTGCCTCAGTACATGGGTGGACAAAAGCCTCAGTGGCACAGGATTGGAATTATAGTGCAATATATGCATTTCATCCCATGTCCCTGATATATCGGTTGAAATGGCAACTCAACTTCAAATGCCAGGAACAGTAGCAGCGAGATAAGAAGAGCATAGGTGCCGCAAAAGATGGCGCCGGAGCTCCTTAAGGGGGAGGGTTCGCCAGGTGGCCCACGGGCCGGCAGTATGGCGAAAGGGGGGGGGGGGGAGGTATGTCCATCCCTCCTTTCACACACCGATCAGCAGACCAGCCAGTAAAGGCAGTGGGGGCGGAGCATCTGGGAGGACCATAAAGGGAAAGAGCAGAGGGGAGGCAGCCTTTGTCCTGGAGAGTGCAGCGCTGAAAGTAAGGGCTTCGGTGCTCAGGTATGTCTGAGAACCTCGTGTGGCGGGAGAAAGCGGTGTGCAAGGCATGGTGAAGGGGGGAGCCAGCTGAGGTATGCAGATTCACCCTCGGTGAATGGACACACGCCCGGCTCCAGCCGTGGACGGTTGGGCCCGTGGGCTGCATGTCAGGCGAGCGTGATATGCACCGCAGGGGCTGGTTCCCAAGGGGGGCATTGCCGCGGTGCCTACTGGGTAGGCAGGGCACGCCCCAGGAAAAATGGAATGAGTGGATAACACATTCCGCCTTGCCCACCACTTTCCTGTCCATGCCCTGCAACCTTGTAAGGTGGTATATTAATAAAACTGTGGCCAGTGATTTTACCCAAAGTTCTGCCTACGTGTCCAAGTTATTTTAGATTAGGGTTCCGGCGCTCAGGGATGCCGGTAGGTCGGCCTCTCCCCCTTATTACTGGAGACCTTCATCAGGCCTCCACCACCCACTGATAACACCACAGCGATTTACAGACCACACCCACTGCTCACTTCTCATTGACTTTCCTTTATATTAGGCCAATATAATTAGCAATAAGATAAACAACCAACACACTGAGGTCAGCATGCACTTTGTATAGGACTACACAATATATCATCTATTAAAAGAGATGTTAGTATAAGGTTAAAAATGATTCTTATAAAACAAAGCTAAAACTAGTAAATGGGTTCAAATATTTAATGAATATTTAAAAGATGGCTGTTAGGAAAACACCTACATTCATACTCTAGCTATTACAGCTTGCTGTGACATGCAGCGCTCATTTGTGTTTCACTATACATGCAGAAGTGCTGCACTATACAAATGCAACAAATGTATGAAGTGCCACTGATTGCTAATGTTGAGGAGTCAATGGGAAGAGCTGTCAGTATTCCCCTTACCTTAGGATCAGTGCTTAGATAACACAGCTGCAGCAGACTGACTGTGGTACACTGAACCATTCATCAGCAATACAATGTAACAAGGAAATGTTCAGACTGTCCCCTCTGTCCCTGCGATGCGAGTCTCTTCCTAGTGACCTCATCCGCCCCACCCCTAACACTCAGCAATGATTGGAAGATACTTTACAGTCCTGCCTGCTGATTGGATACACGCCTGTCACTCTGCCTGTATGGGAAGGGGGGATTCGAGGAATAAGTTGTGCGTATAATATGCTGCACTTCTTAACCATTTCAGGGTTCTCATCGCGTCTACTAGGAACAATATCACAAGGCTGAAGTTAGCTTCTTATTCGACCAGCTTCTTAATCACTTCTTATTCGGCTCCAGCTTCTTATTCAGAAAATATTACATTAAAATAAATTAAATAAGGATAGATCACTAAGTTAACATTGCATAAACTTCAAATAGTGTCCCTTATACCAATTTACATTACATTTTGCATTAAACAAAAATGATTTGGGCATGAAAATGGTGGTAAAGCGGACACAGACACCAGATTTCTTCATTTTGAATAAGAAGCTGTAGTTGTGCAAGGGTTAAACAGCGTTGGTCAAAAGATTTGATACTTGAAACTCACACAGGGTATTCACTTACATATCGCTCACTTGCACAACCCTTGCACAACTACAGCTTTTTATTCAAAATGAAGAAATCTGGTGTCTGTGCCCGCTTTACCACCATTTTCATGCCCAAATGCTTGTTGGTCTAGGCAAATTGCAGGTGGGTGATATGTAAGTGACCACCCTGTGATCATACTTGCCTACCTGACCCTCTCCATGAGGGAGAAAAAGCTCTGTTCCTGGACTTTCCTGGTAATGTATGATTGCAATCACCTGTGGTGAAACGCCTTTCTTATCAATTAACTAGCTCACCACAGGTGATGGCAATCATACATTACCAGGAAAGTCCAGGAACAGAACATTTTCTCCCTCATGGAGAGGGTCAGGTAGGCAAGTATACCCTGTGTGAGTTTCAAGTGTCAAATCTTTTGACCAACGCTGTTTAACCCTTGCACAACTACAGCTTCTTATAAAAAATGAAGACATCTGGTGTCTGTGCCCGCTTTACCACCATTTTCATGCCCAAATCATTTTTGTTTAATGCAAAATGTAATGTAAATTGGTGTAAGGGACACTATTTGAAGTTTATGCAATGTTAACTTAGTGATCTATCCTTATTTTATTTTAATATAATATTTTCTTAATAAGAAGCTGGAGCCGAATAAGAAGTGAATAAGAAGCTGGCCGAATAAGAAGCTAACTTCAGCCTCGTAACAATATCGGGGTTCTATTCTTGCTTTGCTACTTTATTCTAGTTTCAGATTTATGTCTGTACTGTGTGTAAATAGCTATAAATTATACTTTCGTGTTGTAGTTGGGGGAAAAATGTGCACAAGGAAAATATATGCTGTCATTTAGCAAATTTTGGAGGATAGCATTAGATGTCCATATGTCCAGCAGTATAGTACCCATGCTTGCTGTACTGGTAGATCAGAGACATACAAGAATGTAAAGGTTGTACAAACAGAGAAAACAGAAATAAAATAAATTATACATGTAATTTGTGTTTGAGATTTATGCTGGGTACACACCAAGCGATCCGTCTTACGATATATCGGTCCAACGCAGATCGCACAGTGTTTACGCCCGATCGCACGGTTGTTTATCGCATCATCCAATCAGCTAAATGCAGCATGGAATGATACATCGCGCAGACATCCACTGCATTGTGCAGAGTTTATGGACGGCATAAGCACGTGCAGAAGCCAAAACGGGGGTGCTGCTCTGGACTTCCCCCTATGCCGGGTAACGGACTACCTCCTACACCCCTTTCTTTGTGACATAAGACTGCGCTCCTGGGCTGCCAAGTAAGTAGTCTATGTCCTGGACGGAGGGGGGTAAAGTAGATCATAATGCGGCAAGGGGGGGGGGGGGAGGGGTTGGGGAGTCCGGAGCAGCAACCCCCCTGTTGGCATCTGCGCATGCCTATGACGGATCGTGTGATGTAACGTGCCATCGCTGGTTACACACATTGGCCCTCATTCCGAGTTGTTCGCTCACTAGCAGCTTTTAGCAGCCGTGCAAACACTAAGCCGCCGCACTCTGAGAGTGTATTTTAGCTTAGCAGAAGTGCGAACGAAAGGCTCGCTGCGCTGCTACATAAAAAGATTGTGCAGTTTCTGAGCAGCTCCATACCTACTCAGCGCTTGCAATCACTTCAGACTATTTAGTTTCTGTTTTGACATCACGAACACGCCCTGCGTTCGGCCAGCCACGCCTGTGTTTCCCCATCCACGCCTGCGATTGTATCTGTGTTTTTCCACACACTCCCAGAAAATGGTCAGTTACCTCCCAGAAACGCCCACTTCATGTCAATCACTCTGCCGCCAGCAGTGCGACTGAAAAGCTTCGCTAGACCTTGTGTAAAACTACTTCGGCTCTTGTGAAAGTACGTCGCGCATGCTCAGAAGTGCCGCTTTTTTGCCTAAACGCTGCGAACGAAAACAGCTATTGAACAACTAGGAATGACCACCATTGTTTAATGTGTACCCAGCATTAGGGGCTAATTTATCAAGGAGTTTTATCATACGCAATGAGTTATAAAACTCATTGGGGGAGATTCAACTGTTTGAAAAGTCGGTTGGATGTCTGTTTTTTCCTGTTTATTATATAGGAAAAAATAGACACCCAATTGACTTTTCAAACATTTGAATCTCCCCCATTGCGTATGATGAATGGCGCTCCAGCCAATCAGCTCCCAACTATCATTTTTCAGACACATGGCAGGAGCTGAACACATGGCAGTTAGCAGCTGATTGGCTGGAGCACCATTTATCATATGCAACGAGTTTTAAAACGTTGTGTATGATAAAACTCGTTGATATATCAGGGCCTAGTTCAGACCTGATCGCAACAGTAAACTTTTTCGGTAATGGGCAAAACCATGTGCAGTGCCGGTGGGGCAGATATAACGTGCAGTGAGAGTTAGAGGGCCTAATTCAGATCTGATCGCTGCTGTGCGTTTTCGCACAGCGGGCGATCAGATCTGAACTGCGCGTGCACCGCAATGCACTGGCGCGTCAGACGGCTACAACGGGCTTCGCCGGTCAGCGACTGGATGGTGCGAAGGATCCATTCGTACGGGCGTTCGCAAGGTGATTGACAGGAAGAGGCCGTTTGTGGGTGGCAACTGACCATTTTCAGGGAGTGTCCATAAAAACGCACACGGGCTCAAGCATTTTCAGGGAGGGTGTCTGACGTCAGCTCTGGCCCCAATCAGCAGGATTCAATCGCGGTATTAAGGCCCAGGCTGCACAGAGACTGCACAAACTGATTTTTGTGCAGCTCTGCAACACATGCAAACGCTCACTTGCACAACGATTTTACCCTCCCCCAGTAAGCGGCAACTATCTGATCGCAGGGCAGCAAAAAACGTAGCCCAGCGATCAGATCTGAATTAGGCCCTGATTTGGTTGGGGTATGTTCAAACTGAAATCTAAATTGCAGTGTAGAAATACAGCAGCCAGTATTTACCCTGCACAGAGACAAAATAACCACAAACCAAATCTAACTCTCTCTGCACATGTTATATCTGCCCCACCTGCAGTGCACATGGTTTTGCCCATTAGAGAAAGATTTTGCTTTTGCGATCAGGTCCGAATTAGGCCCTCAGCCCCTTAGCCTGAACGCTATTGGATGGGACAGTGCCAGAAAAATGAGACTGTCCTGCCAAAATCGGGACAACACAAAGAGCCAGATCCATAGGGTCTCAAAGCGGGACTAGGGTGTGACTGTGCCACACGTGGTGTGATTAGGCCCTGCTGGCTGTTTGTAGAAAAATGTACATTTTAATGACCCATACCAACTCAGGCGCGGTGGTAGATGAAAAACCAAAAGAGGTTTATTGAACAGAATGGGTTGTAAACAGGTAATTCAATTCCACTCAACAATTCCCACCACAAACTCCTGACAGAACATTACCTTCTTAGCCTAGGAGCAGGGAATCTGCCCCTTCTCTGAGTAGCTCTACTTAAATCCCAGAAGCTTAATATTGCAGGGGTGTGTTTTACTTTCGTCTTTGTCTTAGGATCTTAAGGCATTGGTATACAAGACACATATTCTTATCAAGGTGATCACATCAGCCAGAGAGCCACCCTGTCTAGCCAACTTACTGTTGGACAATAGGTATAAACAAAAGGGAAAATGGTACCTTAAATGACTCAGCCTTTGAATGTCCACTGTGGTGTAAGTAAACAATAGGAAAGTATGGCTAACATGAATACATAACCTAGAGTGTAACAGATAACATAACACAATTGCATATATTCAGGGCCGGCGACAGGGGGGGTCAAAGGGTACACCTGTACTGGGCCCCAAGGGTCAGAGGGGCCCCAATTTTATACCACTTTGTGTCCGGCAGGTATGTGAGCAGGGAATCATCATAAAGTTATTGGGGAGAGACAGACCGTGGTGTGTGTGGGGGTCCGGGGGAGGAAGGAGAGATATACATATTTATATATCTGTATACTGTAGATAAAAATATGTTTATTTAATAACAGTTGTTTATATAGCGCAGTAAATTCCATTCCTCTTAGGGGGCCCCAAAGATATCACTGTACCGGGCCCCAAGATGTCTGTTGCCGGCCCTGCATATATTACAATATTAGGGCTGATTCAAACAGGGCATAAGGGTGAGCAGGGACATGCAATGGAGAATGAACAAACAGACAAACTGAATGTATAGGGATATGGGAATAAAAAGTACATATTTTACGTGGGAAATGAGGCATAACTATATTAATTGTCACAGACCTCTCATTTCCTCACAGGCGTATTGACACCTTGGGTGTGAGGGGGAACGTGTTGAGCACTGTAGCAGCTTCTGTGCAGCAATTCTACATTGTGCTGGCATCACCACCTTCCATGAAACATTTTCAAAAGTTGGTTCATGCACAAAAGATTGAAAAGGCTTTGGCACACCTGCACCATCTTTCTGAATATATCACACAATAGATACTACTGTCAACAGATAAACAGGGGGACTGGCTGCAAGCACACAGAAGGGTCTGTCCTAGATGCAATGTGTGGGGGCCGTGTGCACCGCACCCAGGACCCATTAGAATTATGCCACTGCTCATACTGTTTGACAGCATGACAATCGACAAAATCATGACTATCCATTTATACTGCATCCCCCCCCCCCCCACCCCAATCTTGCTTAGACTTTTTTTTTTGTGTTAATTGTATCTATCTGGAACGCATGTGTCTACTTCTGGTTTTGGAATGGAACACATGATATGCTTCCGGTTCTGATTTTCTGGTTTACAATAAGATTCCATTAATCTGGTGGCCAGTGCAATGTTTAAACCCATGCCTGTGTCCACAGTGGTCTGGAGGTATTTACTTCATATGAGATAAGTGACTGACCTCTAACCTGTGTCAAAGTCAGAAAAATATCATGCTACACGTTGCCATATCTTCACCTCATGCGCGTGCCTGCTGCACGTGCACATTCTCTCCCGTGCGTGCGGATATACGCAGCCGCGTGATGGCGCCTCGGCCATGCGCTCGAGCGCGTGGTATGTGCATTTACGGTAGAGTTTGTGTGCGTCTAGCGGGCGACTCAATCGTTTAATAATAGAACCAAATAGCATGTTTTATAGATAATGTTCCCCTTAATAATGACTGTAAGTTTGGTTAATGTAAATGGTCGCTGGACAGAGGAATTCCTCTTTGTATGATACGAAGGGTCAGACAGGGTTTGAACAGCTGTGTCTGGTACCTAACTAAAGAACATTTTAATAGCAATAATCCGGTGCTGGTTGGGTAAAGATTAAATCGCTCCTGCGTATAGTTATGGCCATTAGTAGATTCTGGACATTTCATATATTTGCAGTTCATTATCCATGCGACGGGAATCCGGCGATTCCCTCCCACCTGAGCAGTTTGTAATAGTCACAGCCCACCTGTTCAAACTAACCTATGACCTTTTGTTATGATGCGAGGAGACATTCCTGTGTCCAATGAACAATGAGATTATAGGTCCCTTTGTAGTATACTGTACTCAGTGTATATAAGATCAGCCAGCCTGGGCAGCTCGCTCTCACTCCACAAACGGTTTTCATATTGACTAACTCGGAGCTGGTACCAGGCTGCGCAGCGATCATTCCCAGTGTGTGTAAGTAATTCTCTGCAAACCAACTTATTCTCTGTGTGTATTGGCCATTCCCTTTCTCTCTGTTATAGTATAAGACTTGTAACGTTATTGTATATTTCTGTCTAGATAATCTGTTAGAATTATATGTTAGTCTGTAGTGTATGACTTGTGAACTGTTTACCTTTTTCGATATAACTTAAAAGCTTGTTAGTAAAGGTGTTGGATCCTTAGCATGGTATCGTGTGTTCATTACATTGCAGTGGGTAATAGGAGCGTCTCGATCGCTCAAACAGCTTTAGTGTTAATCAGGTTAAGCAGCGTTATATCGCTACAGTGTTTCAGTACAAGGTTTACAGTATAAGAGTATCCTTTCTGTGTGTTACATTCAAGGTTTACTGATTGTCATCTTGTGAGCGTCTGCGCCGCTCGTGATCTCCTCGTGGTCTCGAGCGTCCGCTACGCTGGTAGCATAGCATTACGGTAGTTGCTCGCCTATAGCGTGCTCGACACCACGCATTAAGCTGTGAGCGAGCGTGCCGCATGTGCGTCTCGATCACGGCCGAGCGTATGCTACGCTAAGTGCGTACCCTTACGGTACCCCATACGCCAATTGCGTATTAAGTCTCTTACCCATTAATGTGAAGGTTTTAAGTTAATCAAATCAGCATTATCAATTGGCGGCTCGTCCGTCCTCCACATATCCGCACTAGCGAAAACAAACGTTATCTGTCAGCAAGGGCGGGAAGGCAGTATCCCTTCGTATCGGGATACAGTAGTGCTGGCTAGATAAGCGTCTGTTTCGCTACGTTGAAGGAGTGCTGGTGGAATCCGGAACCGGAGGTAAGAACAATACGCTAGTGTCTTTTAAAACTGTTTATTTCTGTTTTGCGTACACACGCACGCACGCACACACCTGTATTTCTTTTCACTTGTGTATTTTCACATATCACTTTCCTGGTTGCCATTTCACAATTGATAACGTGCTGAGAAAGATTTGTTGCTATTGGTAGTTAAAGAGTAAAAATAATACGTTAAGAAGTAATTTGTAATACACGCGCACGGCTTGCCTAAAATACAAGGAAGTTTGGTGTGGTGTTCAGTAGATGATTACACTTAAAGATCATCTACATTGATATAAACGTGTTAAATTGTATTTCTGTGGATATACCTGGCTGGCATACACGTGTCTCTAACAAAGGGCGGGACTAGGGTACGCGACGCAAGGGCCGACGCACGGAGCGTATACTACGCAACGGAGCGTCTGGGTACGCCCACATAATACAAATCACACGATAGTATTGTTTTAATTAGGCGATAAGGAGGCAACGCGAAAATAGCGCAAATCGATCTCAGTGTCCAAAATTTTAAGCTAATAGATCCTTCTCTAGTTGTAACTCCTCTGGATTAGACTGCGATACTGAATGAAAGGGATTTCTACGCAGAAACGAAAGTAAAGAGTACATGAGGTGAAAGAGTGTGTATACATATATATAAGTTTCTAATTTTTGGGGTTTGAACCAAGGAAATCATCGAGTTCTCGTGAAGGTACATACGTGTAAGTGACTGCATGGTGGCTTGGGAGGCATCCCTGGTTAAACATTTAAAAAAGAGCATTAGAGTATAGCAGACCAGGAGGTCTACTGTAGCACAGACCAGGAGGTCCAGACAGACCAGGAGGTCCAGGTACAGCAGACTAAGAAGTCCGCTATAGATAAAAAGTAAAGGAGCACAACACCAGGAAGGGTTGGTGCGGTACCCATCTAGGCCATTAAGCTCAGGCTGAAGGAATTCGCAGCCACAATTTTCGATTCCACTGGTCGCTCCGCACATAAGATTAGTTGCTTATGTGCAGAACGATTGTACCGCACGTAATTGTGTGCATTAGTTAGTAATTTGACCCAGTACCATTTGCGTACGCTAGAGGGGTCATAAACGCTATTTGTACATTCTAACGTGATTTGTGTAATTTTTTTTATTTTAAGGGAAGTTCGCTAGTCACTTGGGAACTATCCAACAACCAATAGTTACTGGAAAGGGTTAAGTGCTCTTCGGATCGCACCCACATGTTCCAGTAAATAGAGGTTCAGGTCGCAGGGGCCCTAGGTCGAGTACGCCAGCGCTAGAGCAGTGTGTGGGCGTATTGGTCGACGTGGGCGAGTGAGTGGAGTACTCGGTAAACTGCCACCGCCGGCCTACCCCGGACATCTTGGTTTTTGTAAGGGTTCGCTGAAGACCCTGATTTGAAGGTCAGAGGTAGTGAAAGCAACACCTACAAAGATGGGGGCCAGTTGTTCAGGTAGGGGGCAATCAACCTCGGTTCGGGTTGGTTTAGTAAACCGTCCAATAGGGTCGGCAAGGTCTACAGATCAGGAGGTCCGAGATGGATCACACAATGAATGGGAAAGAATGACTGTGCAAGATGGGGAAAAGTTCCCACTGGTAGGCAGTTTTAGTCCCGAGGTGTTACAGAATCTAAGGAGAAGGATATGTCTCATTAAATCTGCAAAGAGACGGATCAAATATTATGATTGTTTACAATTATGGCAACAGGAAGGTGAAATACAAGGAGGATTAGCTCATACAACTGACTCTCACTGTGGTAACAAAAATATGGCAGCGAGAGAGAAGGTGGTTACAGAGAATGGCACACTGGTGTTTGATAAACAGGCACTTAGCAACTGTATTATAGATGATAAGAACAATTGTAATAAATGTAACAAGAATAATTGTAATACTGTTAAATGTACAACTATTAACCCATGCAAGTTGCACCCCATGTTAAACTTCCCTCAGGATTACCAGCAAGAAAGTGAACCTAGCACGATGTCGGCATCTTTTCCAGCAGCCATCACACAAGACGTCCAGGTGGACACGACCAATTCGGTAAAGGCAATAATCAAACCCCCTAACGGAGGGTCAGGTGAGGTCGTGTCAACAGGTAAGTACGGTATTGTATGTTACTCACAGACAAATGCATCTTACACCAAAGAGTTAACACAAAATAGCATAATGGAACAAAATCCTGTCAGGGTGAACACAATCCCCAATGAAAGGACTAATAATCACAAGGTCACTCCCATCAGAGACATTGCTATGCAATGTCCCTGGTCCAGGATGGAATTGATGACAATTATGTCTGAATTCCCTGATCCCAGGAGAAATCTAGTCGCATGTCAGAAGTACATTAGAGAGTTAGGTAATTCCGCAGAACCCACCAACAAAGGTTGGCGGGCAGTGCTGAGGGCATGTCTGCCCTCCAATGTTGACTCTGCGAAATTTATTACTGATTGTGAATTAGACACCGAAATACCTCAAACGGAGGAACACAATCAGGAATGTATTAAGCAGATCAACCGTCAGTTAGCAGTATATTTCCCATCCGATGTGGAATGGGAAGAAATCTTCTCCATAAGACAAAGAGAGGGGGAAATCACTCCTAATTACTTTCATCGGGCACTGCAGGAAATGGCTAGATACACTGGTATAGAAGATATTAAATCAAATGTACACTACAGGAAAGTAGCAGTTTATGTGTTAATAAATGGTTTAAAGGAAGTATTAAGAACGAGTATACAAGCCTCTCTACCTAACTGGAGAGATATCTCAGTGGCCGATTTGAAAGAGTCCGTTATTAATCATGACTGGAACATTAAAAGCAAGCCACAAACCCCTGTGAATAGGTCAAAAGTAAGAAGGTGTTACAACTGCTTAAGGGAAGGTCATGTTGCACGAGATTGTAGGTCTAAAAAAAAAAAAAACACACACACAAGATATATACACCCCCTAGACAACGACATGACCATAATAGTCAAAGAACCAGGGAAACACAGGAAGAGCGGTTGATGGTGATGAGCATCCAAGCATTAGAGGAGGCATCAAATCAACCAAAACCCCAGGCCATTGGCACATGGAGGAAACCAAAGATTTGTTATCTTTGTAAAAGAGAAGGGCATTATGCCAGCAACTGCAACAGCCCACATAAAGTCAGACCCCCTAGACAAGAACACGAGCAGAGTTACGACACTCGGAAGTATAATCAGGTATCACACATGTCAAATTTTGGTCCACACATATAATCTATGATTAGGAAAGTTGATCATTAACCTTGATAAAGCCTGAGGTAACAGTTAATAAAGTGGGAGGTCATTCCTTGAAGACACAGGAATGACCGGGTAAAAATTGTAATGTATCTGTAAAATGTTTCTTTTTCCCCATCTCTGACGTTCACCACAACAGCTCCAACATCACCTGACTACCTGACCTTTTCAGAAGTCTACCAAACCCCAGTATGACCTACCAGCATCGATGTATCCTGGCCAGATACAAAGGGTGGAGTATGGAAATACTGGTTGGAGAGACTATGCAAAGATACCATTGGACATGTAGATGTGACAGCCTGATGGTGAACGGAAGATCTGACAATGTTTCGTTGTTTATTGTTGGTTTATGTAACATATATATATGAATTGTTCTCTCTCTCTCTTTTGTTTTTTTTTCTTCTTTCTCATGTTCTCATACTTTACAGATGGTATGTCACACATCAGTTAGACAAATGGTAATGCAAGATTTTTGCTCCTTACAGAGAGATCACTGATTTGGAAGGAATATTGTATCACCGGAGTGTTCGTTTGGAAGACTGAGAGACAGCACCTTTGAGATGACAACAGAACAAGAAGAACAACAAGACTAGAGAACTAATTATCGTAACAAGTTTCTCTCCCCCTCAAACTATTTTTTTGTACCCCCATTACAAATTTCTCTTTCTCCTCCTGTAAGATGGACTCGCCTCAAGAGACTGTGATCCGGATTTTCCTGTTGATCATGATGTTGACCAGAGCAGTCTGTTTCGGTGAGAGTACCAGTGAGGTCGAGAAAGGATCCAGAATGGGGTTCTGATGACTGAGACGGAGGCATAAATTTCCAATAGCAACACAATCACCAAGCAAAGGCGAGTACCAGAAAACGATCTAGCAGCCATGTTATTTGTAGACATTGTGAAGGATGGGTGCATAAAGAAATGTCAGTCCAGTTTTAATGTCCACATGGACCGGCATCCATTGAGTGACTATCACTCCTTAGTGGGTAAAGTGTTAAATCAGACAGACTGTTGGGTATGCTCTCAAGTACCCAAGGCCATAGTAAATCAGGACTAGTACCATTCCCTTTAACTGTAGGAGAGGTACTTGAGCTAAGTGGTGGGAGGCCGGTGGACAAGAGGTTTAATATCTCTAGTCCTCCTAGTTTGAAGCTCCACCAATATCATGTGGATAGGTCTTTAGTAATCTTTAACATTTCCAATCCCCGAAAGCCGGGAAATTGGGAAGTGTCATGGAGTAATCAAACCATGACATTCTCACATAGAGCCGACAGACTGCCCATAGACACAGAACTTATACGCCAGATAGCCGACCATAGGAAATTCTTTCGGTATAGGTACACCTTAGGAAGTAGGATCATGCGAGTTGGAGAAGTATCACCAGGATACTGTGCACAGATCGTACAAACTGATACGTGTACTAAACAGATGGAAGAATTAGGGTTAGGAGATTTCATATGGAAAATTTGTAATATGGTTATGTCACATCCAGTCCCATATGTTCTCCCCGATGATGCATATTTCATATGCGGGAGAAAGGCGTATGAGTGGCTTGCCCCAAACTCAGAAGGGTTGTGTTTTATTGGAAAGGTACCGCCTGAAGTAATGACTGTATCGCATAACAACAACTAATTTGATGTATGACCCAACGATAGAGACAATGTTGTGATGAAAATGTGATTCCACGGTCCGTTTCTTTCACCCGTTTCTCCTTTGTTTTTCTCCAAGGTACAAAGACTCGCTTGGAAGAAGGATTTGAAGACCACATTTATACAAAGATTTTTTTTTATGGACTATGTTGCCGGCCCCCAATATCCCTAGTGACTTTAATGAAAACGCTAGCCCAGAACTTTAGTGATTTAAAATTTTATGGACATTGAAACGGCTTTGCTCGCATTATAGCAAAAGCCCAAAGAGACTACAGTCAACATGTACATCGAGACAAGACACAAGACAAGACCTCAATCAACAAATGTATATTAAACTCACATAGTTTATGACTGCATTTACCATAATTGCTTCTTATCTTCATTTCTACAACCTTCAGGTAATGACACACATAGTCGATAGGGAATATAGGCACAGATATCAGCACTCACATATCCCCCCATTCATGTATCATCAACTAAAATGTGCTCCCCCATTTTGTTACAACAAAAAGCCGAAAAGAGCTCGGTAAAGTTTGACAGCCCATCCACAGGCCCGTAATACGGGATAAGAAGGAATTCAAATGTATACTTCGCAATACCTCGAAGCTTGATTTAAAACACGTACGGCACGATGATACATGACCCCTCAAACATGGACTCATACACACATGCTTCTACTATCTCACTAGGTCATACCTTTTTCCCACCTTCCTCTCTTCTCCCTTACCCAATCATAGAAATGTATTTATACATGACATATATTTTTCTCTTTTTGAACTGTTTTAGGAAGTGGCAGTTATTGATGACTGCTAAAGGGTGGACTGTCAAAGTCAGAAAAATATCATGCTACACGTTGCCATATCTTCACCTCATGCGCGTGCCTGCTACACGTGCACTTTCTCTCCCGTGCGTGCGGATATACGCAGCCGCGTGATGGCGCCTCGGCCATGCGCTCGAGCGCGTGGTATGTGCATTTACGGTAGAGTTTGTGTGCGTCTAGCGGGCGACTCAATCATTTAATAATAGAACCAAATAGCATGTTTTATAGATAATGTTCCCCTTAATAATGACTGCAAGTTTGGTTAATGTAAATGGTCGCTGGGCAGAGGAATTCCTCTTTGTATGGTACGAAGGGTCAGACAGGGTTTGAACAGCTGTGTCTGGTACCTAACTAAAGAACATTTTAATAGCAATAATCCGGTGCTGGTTGGGTAAAGATTAAATCGCTCCTGCGTATAGTTATGGCCATTAGTAGATTCTGGACATTTCATATATTTGCAGTTCATTATCCATGCGGCGGGAATCCGGCGATTCCCTCCCACCTGAGCAGTTTGTAATAGTCACAGCCCACCTGTTCAAACTAACCTATGACCTTTTGTTATGATGCGAGGAGACATTCCTGTGTCCAATGAACAATGAGATTATAGGTCCCTTTGTAGTATACTGTACTCAGTGTATATAAGATCAGCCAGCCTGGGCAGCTCGCTCTCACTCCACAAACGGTTTTCATATTGACTAACTCGGAGCTGGTACCAGGCTGCGCAGCGATCATTCCCAGTGTGTGTAAGTAATTCTCTGCAAACCAACTTATTCTCTGTGTGTATTGGCCATTCCCTTTCTCTCTGTTATAGTATAAGACTTGTAACGTTATTGTATATTTCTGTCTAGATAATCTGTTAGAATTATATGTTAGTCTGTAGTGTATGACTTGTGAACTGTTTACCTTTTTCGATATAACTTAAAAGCTTGTTAGTAAAGGTGTTGGATCCTTAGCACGGTATCGTGTGTTCATTACATTGCAGTGGGTAATAGGAGCGTCTCGATCGCTCAAACAGCTTTAGTGTTAATCAGGTTAAGCAGCGTTATATCGCTACAGTGTTTCAGTACAAGGTTTACAGTATAAGAGTATCCTTTCTGTGTGTTACATTCAAGGTTTACTGATTGTCATCTTGTGAGCGTCTGCGCCGCTCGTGATCTCCTCGTGGTCTCGAGCGTCCGCTACGCTGGTAGCGTAGCATTACGGTAGTCGCTCGCCTATAGCGTGCTCGACACCACGCATTAAGCTGTGAGCGAGCGTGCCGCATGTGCGTCTCGATCACGGCCGAGCGTATGCTACGCTAAGTGCGTACCCTTACGGTACCCCATACGCCAATTGCGTATTAAGTCTCTTACCCATTAATGTGAAGGTTTTAAGGTAATCAAATCAGCATTATCACCTGAGAGTTGCGCTAGTGTTCATTTTGTATTGCTGTATTTGTATTATAGGTGGACTTATACATTTTACCTGCGTTTATTATTGAAGCACAGGTTTTCCTACATTTTTTGGCCCAGTGTATAGACTGGCACCTTGCTCATCCTGCTCAAGTGCCCCTACTTACACCAATACCACATATTGTTTTTGGTAGTGGTAGGACCGGACTGCTCATTTGGACATTTATGGCAAATGCCAGAAGGTCCAATGGTCTGACGGGCTGCTCTAGACACACAGTGAGACGGGCTGGCTGAGCAGTGCAGCCTCCCGATGCACTGCTTGGCTGCCCGGCATATACACATAATATGTAATACAGTGATAATATGTAATACACTGCATCTGCATCATACATATAGAGATGAGCGCCTGAAATTTTTCGGGTTTTGTGTTTTGGTTTTGGGTTCGGTTCCGCGGCCGTGTTTTGGGTTCGAACGCGTTTTGGCAAAACCTCACCGAATTTTTTTTGTCGGATTCGGGTGTGTTTTGGATTCGGGTGTTTTTTTCAAAAAACACTAAAAAACAGCTTAAATCATAGAATTTGGGGGTCATTTTGATCCCAAAGTATTACTAACCTCAAAAACCATAATTTACACTCATTTTCAGTCTATTCTGAATACCTCACACCTCACAATATTATTTTTAGTCCTAAAATTTGCACCGAGGTCGCTGTGTGAGTAAGATAAGCGACCCTAGTGGCCGACACAAACACCGGGCCCATCTAGGAGTGGCACTGCAGTGTCACGCAGGATGTCCCTTCCAAAAAACCCTCCCCAAACAGCACATGACGCAAAGAAAAAAAGAGGCGCAATGAGGTAGCTGTGTGAGTAAGATTAGCGACCCTAGTGGCCGACACAAACACCGGGCCCATTTAGGAGTGGCACTGCAGTGTCACGCAGGATGTCCCTTCCAAAAAACCCTCCCCAATCAGCACATGATGCAAAGAAAAAGAAAAGAAAAAAGAGGTGCAAGATGGAATTGTCCTTGGGCCCTCCCACCCACCCTTATGTTGTATAAACAAAACAGGACATGCACACTTTAACCAACCCATCATTTCAGTGACAGGGTCTGCCACACGACTGTGACTGATATGACGGGTTGGTTTGGACCCCCCCCAAAAAAGAAGCAATTAATCTCTCCTTGCACAAACTGGCTCTACAGAGGCAAGATGTCCACCTCATCATCACCCTCCGATATATCACCGTGTACATCCCCCTCCTCACAGATTATCAATTCGTCCCCACTGGAATCCACCATCTCAGCTCCCTGTGTACTTTGTGGAGGCAATTGCTGCTGGTCAATGTCTCCGCGGAGGAATTGATTATAATTCATTTTAATGAACATCATCTTCTCCACATTTTCTGGATGTAACCTCGTACGCCGATTGCTGACAAGGTGAGCGGCGGCACTAAACACTCTTTCGGAGTACACACTTGTGGGAGGGCAACTTAGGTAGAATAAAGCCAGTTTGTGCAAGGGCCTCCAAATTGCCTCTTTTTCCTGCCAGTATAAGTACGGACTGTGTGACGTGCCTACTTGGATGCGGTCACTCATATAATCCTCCACCATTCTATCAATGTTGAGAGAATCATATGCAGTGACAGTAGACGACATGTCCGTAATCGTTGTCAGGTCCTTCAGTCCGGACCAGATGTCAGCATCAGCAGTCGCTCCAGACTGCCCTGCATCACCGCCAGCGGGTGGGCTCGGAATTCTGAGCCTTTTCCTCGCACCCCCAGTTGCGGGAGAATGTGAAGGAGGAGATGTTGACAGGTCGCGTTCCGCTTGACTTGACAATTTTGTCACCAGCAGGTCTTTCAACCCCAGCAGACTTGTGTCTGCCGGAAAGAGAGATCCAAGGTAGGCTTTAAATCTAGGATCGAGCACGGTGGCCAAAATGTAGTGCTCTGATTTCAACAGATTGACCACCCGTGAATCCTTGTTAAGCGAATTAAGGGCTCCATCCACAAGTCCCACATGCCTAGCGGAATCGCTCCGTGTTAGCTCCTCCTTCAATGTCTCCAGCTTCTTCTGCAAAAGCCTGATGAGGGGAATGACCTGACTCAGGCTGGCAGTGTCTGAACTGACTTCACGTGTGGCAAGTTCAAAGGGCATCAGAACCTTGCACAACGTTGAAATCATTCTCCACTGCGCTTGAGACAGGTGCATTCCACCTACTATATCGTGCTCAATTGTATAGGCTTGAATGGCCTTTTGCTGCTCCTCCAACCTCTGAAGCATATAGAGGGTTGAATTCCACCTCGTTACCACTTCTTGCTTCAGATGATGGCAGGGCAGGTTCAGTAGTTTTTGGTGGTGCTCCAGTCTTCTGTACGTGGTGCCTGTACGCCGAAAGTGTCCCGCAATTCTTCTGGCCACCGACAGCATCTCTTGCACGCCCCTGTCGTTTTTTAAAAAATTCTGCACCACCAAATTCAAGGTATGTGCAAAACATGGGACGTGCTGGAATTTGCCCATATTTAATGCACACACAATATTGCTGGCGTTGTCCGATGCCACAAATCCACAGGAGAGTCCAATTGGGGTAAGCCATTCCGCGATGATCTTCCTCAGTTGCCGTAAGAGGTTTTCAGCTGTGTGCGTATTCTGGAAAGCGGTGATACAAAGCGTAGCCTGCCTAGGAAAGAGTTGGCGTTTGCGAGATGCTGCTACTGGTGCCGCCGCTGCTGTTCTTGCGGCGGGAGTCCATACATCTACCCAGTGGGCTGTCACAGTCATATAGTCCTGACCCTGCCCTGCTCCACTTGTCCACATGTCCGTGGTTAAGTGGACATTGGGTACAGCTGCATTTTTTAGGACACTGGTGACTCTTTTTCTGAGGTCTGTGTACATTTTCGGTATCGCCTGCCTAGAGAAATGGAACCTAGATGGTATTTGGTACCGGGGACACAGTACCTCCAACAAGTCTCTAGTTGGCTCTGCAGTAATGATGGATACCGGAACCACGTTTCTCACCACCCAGGATGCCAAGGCCTCAGTTATCCGCTTTGCAGTAGGATGACTGCTGTGATATTTCATCTTCCTCGCAAAGGACTGTTGGACAGTCAATTGCTTGGTGGAAGTAGTAAAAGTGGTCTTACGACTTCCCCTCTGGGATGACCATCGACTCCCAGCAGCAACAACAGCAGCGCCAGCAGCAGTAGGCGTTACACGCAAGGATGCATCGGAGGAATCCCAGGCAGGAGAGGAATCGTCAGAATTGCCAGTGACATGGCCTGCAGGACTATTGGCATTCCTGGGGAAGGAGGAAATTGACACTGAGGGAGTTGGTGGGGTGGTTTGCGTGAGCTTGGTTACAAGAGGAAGGGATTTACTGGTCAGTGGACTGCTTCCGCTGTCACCCAAAGTTTTTGAACTTGTCACTGACTTATTATGAATGCGCTGCAGGTGACGTATAAGGGAGGATGTTCCGAGGTGGTTAACGTCCTTACCCCTACTTATTACAGCTTGACAAAGGGAACACACGGCTTGACACCTGTTGTCCGCATTTCTGGTGAAATACCTCCACACCGAAGAGCTGATTTTTTTGGTATTTTCACCTGGCATGTCAACGGCCATATTCCTCCCACGGACAACAGGTGTCTCCCCGGGTGCCTGACTTAAACAAACCACCTCACCATCAGAATCCTCCTGGTCAATTTCCTCCCCAGCGCCAGCAACACCCATATCCTCCTCATCCTGGTGTACTTCAACACTGACATCTTCAATCTGACTATCAGGAACTGGACTGCGGGTGCTCCTTCCAGCACTTGCAGGGGGCGTGCAAATGGTGGAAGGCGCATGCTCTTCACGTCCAGTGTTGGGAAGGTCAGGCATCGCAACCGACACAATTGGACTCTCCTTGTGGATTTGGGATTTCGAAGAATGCACAGTTCTTTGCTGTGCTGCTTTTGCCAGCTTGAGTCTTTTCATTTTTCTAGCGAGAGGCTGAGTGCTTCCATCCTCATGTGAAGCTGAACCACTAGCCATGAACATAGGCCAGGGCCTCAGCCGTTCCTTGCCACTCCGTGTCGTAAATGGCATATTGGCAAGTTTACGCTTCTCCTCCGACAATTTTATTTTAGGTTTTGGAGTCCTTTTTTTTCTGATATTTGGTGTTTTGGATTTGACATGCTCTGTACTATGACATTGGGCATCGGCCTTGGCAGACGACGTTGCTGGCATTTCATCGTCTCGGCCATGACTAGTGGCAGCAGCTTCAGCACGAGGTGGAAGTGGATCTTGATCTTTCCCTAATTTTGGAACCTCAACATTTTTGTTCTCCATATTTTAATAGGCACAACTAAAAGGCACCTCAGGTAAACAATGGAGATGGATACTAGTATACAATTATGGACTGCCTGCCGAGTGCAGACACAGAGGTAGCCACAGCCGTGAACTACCGTACTGTACTGTGTCTGCTGCTAATATAGACTGGTTGATAAAGAGATGTCTATGTAACTATGTATGTATAAAGAAGAAAGAAAAAAAAACCACGGTTAGGTGGTATACAATTATGGACGGACTGCCTGCCGAGTGCAGACACAGAGGTAGCCACAGCCGTGAACTACCGTACTGTACTGTGTCTGCTGCTAATAATATAGACTGGTTGATAAAGAGATGTCGTAGTAGTATGTATGTATAAAGAAGAAAGAAAAAAAAACCACGGTTAGGTGGTATACAATTATGGACGGACTGCCTGCCGAGTGCAGACACAGAGGTAGCCACAGCCATGAACTACCGTACTGTACTGTGTCTGCTGCTAATATAGACTGGTTGATAAAGAGATGTCTATGTAACTATGTATGTATAAAGAAGAAAGAAAAAAAAACCACGGTTAGGTGGTATACAATTATGGACGGACTGCCTGCCGAGTGCAGACACAGAGGTAGCCACAGCCGTGAACTACCGTACTGTACTGTGTCTGCTGCTAATATAGACTGGTTGATAAAGAGATGTCTATGTAACTATGTATGTATAAAGAAGAAAGAAAAAAAAAACCACGGTTAGGTGGTATACAATTATGGACGGACTGCCTGCCGAGTGCAGACACAGAGGTAGCCACAGCCGTGAACTACCGTACTGTACTGTGTCTGCTGCTAATAATATAGACTGGTTGATAAAGAGATGTCGTAGTAGTATGTATGTATAAAGAAGAAAGAAAAAAAAAACACGGTTAGGTGGTATACAATTATGGACGGACTGCCTGCCGAGTGCAGACACAGAGGTAGCCACAGCCGTGAACTACCGTACTGTACTGTGTCTGCTGCTAATATAGACTGGTTGATAAAGAGATGTCTATGTAACTATGTATGTATAAAGAAGAAAGAAAAAAAAACCACGGTTAGGTGGTATACAATTATGGACGGACTGCCTGCCGAGTGCAGACACAGAGGTAGCCACAGCCGTGAACTACCGTACTGTACTGTGTCTGCTGCTAATATAGACTGGTTGATAAAGAGATGTCTATGTAACTATGTATGTATAAAGAAGAAAGAAAAAAAAACCACGGTTAGGTGGTATACAATTATGGACGGACTGCCTGCCGAGTGCAGACACAGAGGTAGCCACAGCCGTGAACTACCGTACTGTACTGTGTCTGCTGCTAATATAGACTGGTTGATAAAGAGATGTCTATGTAACTATGTATGTATAAAGAAGAAAGAAAAAAAAACCACGGTTAGGTGGTATACAATTATGGACGGACTGCCTGCCGAGTGCAGACACAGAGGTAGCCACAGCCGTGAACTACCGTACTGTACTGTGTCTGCTGCTAATATAGACTGGTTGATAAAGAGATGTCTATGTAACTATGTATGTATAAAGAAGAAAGAAAAAAAAACCACGGTTAGGTGGTATACAATTATGGACGGACTGCCTGCCGAGTGCAGACACAGAGGAAGCCACAGCCGTGAACTACCGTACTGTGTCTGCTGCGACTGGATGATAAATGATATAAAAAATATATATATATCACTACTGCAGCCGGACAGGTATATATTATATATTATATAATGACGGACCTGCTGGACACTGTCTGTCAGCAGAATGAGTTTTATTTTTATAGAATAAAAAAAACAACAACACACAAGTGAAGTCACACGACGAGTGTTTAACTTTTTCAGGCAATCACAATATAAGTATACTACTAACTATACTGGTGGTCAGTGTGGTCAGGTCACTGGTCAGTCACACTGGCAGTGGCACTCCTGCAGCAAAAGTGTGCACTGTTTAATTTTAATATAATATTATGTACTCCTGGCTCCTGCTATAACCTATAACTGGCACTGCAGTGCTCCCCAGTCTCCCCCACAATTATAAGCTGTGTGAGCTGAGCAGTCAGACAGATATATAATATATATAGATGATGCAGCACACTGGGCTGAGCCTGAGCAGTGCACACAGATATGGTATGTGACTGAGTCACTGTGTGTATCGCTTTTTTCAGGCAGAGAACGGATATATTAAATAAACTGCACTGTCTGGTGGTCACTCACTATATAATATTATGTACTCCTGGCTCCTGCTATAACCTATAACTGGCACTGCAGTGCTCCCCAGTCTCCCCCACAATTATAAGCTGTGTGAGCTGAGCAGTCAGACAGATATATAATATATATAGATGATGCAGCACACTGGGCTGAGCCTGAGCAGTGCACACAGATATGGTATGTGACTGAGTCACTGTGTGTATCGCTTTTTTCAGGCAGAGAACGGATATATTAAATAAACTGCACTGTCTGGTGGTCACTCACTAGTAAACTCTCTGCACTCTCTACACTTCTACAGTACTCCTCCTAGTCCTAAGCTCCAGTAAATCTCTCTCTCTTATAATCTAAATGGAGAGGACGCCAGCCACGTCCTCTCACTATCAATCTCAATGCACGTGTGAAAATGGCGGCGACGCGCGGCTCCTTATATAGAATCCGAGTCTCGCGATAGAATCCGAGCCTCGCGAGAATCCGACAGCGTCATGATGACGTTCGGGCGCGCTCGGGTTAACCGAGCAAGGCGGGAGGATCCGAGTCTGCTCGGACCCGTGAAAAAAACCATGAAGTTCGGGCGGGTTCGGATTCAGAGAAACCGAACCCGCTCATCTCTACATACATACATACATATACACATACATATACACACATACATACATACATACACACATACATACATATACATGCCAAATACCCATGCTTCGCTACAGAATGTCAAGTATAATCACAAAGAGATGAAAAGTGCTGGTATTTGATACTGATTTTAAAATAGGCTCACTTGTGGTAGGATGTTGTTGAGAACTGGTAGCATCAAAGTGCCCCGTTAAGAGGAGGTCAGTCCAGAGGTGCGAACCTGTTGGAAGAGATTACTGTCTGAACACCAAAGAAACACTTGAGGAGCTTTTGTCTATTTGAATGTTGTAGCGCTTGTGAACTACTCCACAGTGTTGTATTATATGTGAATTGAGGAGTGGTGATCTTAGGGAGGCAGTACAAAGCAGCTATACCACTCTTGTTCTATTTTAGAATATAGGCATGCTGCATATCATTTCATATCATACACAGGAGCTACTTTTGTGTCCTATTCGCAGCGCTTCGTTTTAGAAGCAAATCGATGGTATGATTCACTCACAAAAAAAAAACCCCTGACAATTTCTAAATGGTTTTTGGGAAAAAAGTTAAGTGGTTAATAGATGAAAAGGTTAATGGTTTTAATGGGATTAATTAAGGTGAAAGGACTCTTGATTAGATTGAAGGTTAATGAACATGAATTAAATTAATTGATGAGAAACAGATGGATTAATAATTGGGATGAGGGAGTTAATAATTATAAAGGGTTTAAATAAGAATTTACTCACCGGTAATTCTATTTCTCGTAGTCCGTAGTGTATGCTGGGGACTCCGTAAGGACCATGGGGAATAGACGGGCTCCGCAGGAGACTGGGCACACTATAAGAAAGATTTGGTACTACCTGGTGTGCACTGGCTCCTCCCTCTATGCCCCTCCTCCAGACCTCAGTTAGGATACTGTGCCCGGAAGAGCTGACACAATAAGGAAGGATTTTGAATCCCGGGTAAGACTCATACCAGCCACACCAATCACACCGTATAACTCGTGATATTAAACCCAGTTAACAGTATGAAATATAACTGAGCCTCTCAACAGATGGCTCAACAATAACCCTTTAGTTAGGCAATAACTATATACAAGTATTGCAGACAATCCGCACTTGGGATGGGCGCCCAGCATCCACTACGGACTACGAGAAATAGAATTACCGGTTAGTAAATTCTTATTTTCTCTGACGTCCTAGTGGATGCTGGGGACTCCGTAAGGACCATGGGGATTATACCAAAGCTCCCAAACGGGCGGGAGAGTGCGGATGACTCTGCAGCACCGAATGAGAGACCTCAAGGTCCTCCTCAGCCAGGGTATCAAATTTGTAGGATTTAGCAAACGTGTTTGCCCCTGACCAAGTTGCAGCTCGGCAAAGTTGTAAAGCCGAGACCCCTCGGGCAGCCGCCCAAGATGAGCCCACCTTCCTCGTGGAATGGGCTTTCACTGATTTAGGATGCGGCAATCCAGCCGCAGAATGCGCCAGCTGAATTGTGCTACAAATCCAGCGAGCAATAGTCTGCTTAGAAGCAGGAGCACCTATTTTGTTGGGTGCATACAGGATAAAAAGCGAGTCAGTTTTCCTGACTCCAGCCGTCCTGGAAACATAAATTTTCAAGGCCCTGACTACGTCCAGTAACTTGGAATCCTCCAAGTCCCTAGTAGCCGCAGGCACCACAATAGGTTGGTTCAAGTGATAAGCTGATACCACCTTAGGGAGAAACTGGGGACGAGTCCTCAATTCTGCCCTATCCATATGGAAAATCAGATAAGGGCTTTTACATGACAAAGCCGCCAATTCTGACACACGCCTGGCCGAAGCCAAGGCCAATAACATGACCACTTTCCACGTGAGATATTTCAGATCCACGGTTTTAAGTGGTTCAAACCAATGTGATTTTAGGAAACTCAACACCACATTGAGATCCCAAGGTGCCACAGGAGGCACAAAAGGGGGCTGAATATGAAGCACTCCCTTTACAAAAGTCTGAACTTCAGGCAGTGAAGCCAGTTCTTTCTGGAAGAAAATCGACAGAGCCGAAATCTGGACCTTAATGGAACCCAATTTTAGGCCCATAGTCACTCCTGACTGTAGGAAGTGCAGAAAACGACCCAGCTGAAATTCCTCTGTAGGGGCCTTCCTGGCCTCACACCACGCAACATATTTTCGCCAAATGCGGTGATAATGGTTCGCGGTTACTTCTTTCCTGGCTTTTATCAGCGTAGGAATGACTTCCTCCGGAATGCCCTTTTCCTTTAGGATCCGGAATTCAACCGCCATGCCGTCAAACACAGCCGCGGTAAGTCTTGGAACAGACAGGGCCCCTGCTGTAGCAGATCCTGTCTGAGCGGTAGAGGCCATGGGTCCTCTGATAACATTTCTTGAAGTTCCGGGTACCAAGCTCTTCTTGGCCAATCCGGAACCACGAGTATCGTTCTTACTCCTCGCCTTCTTATTATTCTCAGTACCTTTGGTATGAGAGGCAGAGGAGGGAACACATAAACCGACTGGTACACCCACGGTGTCACTAGAGCGTCCACAGCTATCGCCTGAGGGTCCCTTGACCTGGCGCAATATCTCTTTAGCTTTTTGTTGAGGCGGGACGCCATCATGTCCACCTGTGGCCTTTCCCAACGGTTTACTAACAGTAGGAAGACTTCTGGATGAAGTCCCCACTCTCCCGGGTGTAGGTCGTGTCTGCTGAGGAAGTCTGCTTCCCAGTTGTCCACTCCCGGAATGAACACTGCTGACAGTGCTAGTACGTGATTTTCCGCCCATCTGAGAATCCTTGTGGCTTCTGCCATCGCCACCCTGCTTCTTGTGCCGCCCTGTCGGTTTACATGGGCGACTGCCATGATGTTGTCTGATTGGATCAGAACCGGCTGGTTTTGAAGCAGGGGCCTTGCCTGACTTAGGGCATTGTAAATGGCCCTCAGTTCCAGAATGTTTATGTGTAGGGATGACTCCTGACTTGACCAAAGTCCCTGGAAATTTCTTCCCTGTGTGACTGCTCCCCAGCCCCGAAGGCTGGCATCCGTGGTCACCAGGACCCAGTCCTGTATGCCGAATCTGCGGCCCTCTAGAAGATGAGCACTCTGCAGCCACCACAGTAGAGACACCCTGGTCCTTGGAGACAGGGTTATCAGTTGATGCATCTGAAGATGCGATTCCGACCACTTGTCCAAGAGGTCCCACTGGAAGGTCCTTGCATGGAACCTGCCGAATGGAATTGCTTCGTATGAAGCCACCATTTTTCCCAGGACTCGTGTGCAGTGATGCACCGATACCCGTTTTGGTTTTAGGAGGTCTCTGACTAGAGATGACAGCTCCTTGGCTTTCTCCTGTGGGAGAAACACTTTTTTCTGTTCTGTGTCCAGAATCATCCCCAGGAACAGTAAGCGTGTGGAAGGAACCAGTTGTGACTTTGGAATGTTTAGAATCCAGCCATGCTGTTGTAGCACTTCCCAAGATAGTGCTACTCCGACCAGTAACTGCTCCCTGGTCCTCGCCTTTATTATAAGATCGTCCAAGTACGGGATAATTAAAACTCCCTTTTTTCGAAGGAGTATCATCATTTCTGCCATTACCTTGGTAAACACCCTCGGTGCCGTGGACAGTCCAAACGGTAGTGTCTGGAATTGGTAATGGCAATCCTGTACCACAAATCTGAGGTACTCCTGGTGAGGAAGGTAAATTGGGACATGCAGGTAAGCATCCTTGATGTCCAGGGATACCATGTAATCCCCCTCGTCCAGGCTTGCAATAACCGCCCTGAGCGATTCCATCTTGAACTTGAATCTTTTTATGTATGTGTTCAAGGATTTCAAATTTAAAATGGGTCTCACCGAACCGTCCGGTTTCGGTACCACAAACAGTGTGGAATAGTAACCCCGTCCTTGTTGAAGTAGGGGTACTTTGACTATCACCTGCTGGAAATACAGCTTGTGAATTGCCTCTAGTACAGCCTCCCTGCCCGAGGGAGTTGTCGGTAAGGCCGATTTGAGGAAACGGCGGGAGAGAGGCGCCTCAAATTCCAGCTTGTACCCCTGAGATACTACTTGAAGGATCCAGGGATCCACCCGTGAGCGAACTTACTGATCGCTGAAATTTTTGAGGCGGCCCCCCACCGTACCTGGCTCCGCCTGTGGAGCCCCACCGTCATGCGGCGGATTTGGAAGAAGCGGGGGAGGACTTTTGTTCCTGGGAACCTGCTGCGTGGTGCAGCTTTTTTCCCCTTCCTCTGCCTCTAGACAGAAAGGACCCGCCTTTTCCCCGCCTGTTTTTCTGGGGTCGAAAGGACTGTACCTGATAATACGGTGCTTTCTTAGGCTGTGAGGGGACATGGGGCAAAAATGCTGACTTCCCAGCTGTTGCTGTGGAAACAAGGTCTGAGAGACCATCCCCGAATAACTCCTCACCCTTATTAGGCAAAACTTCCATGTGCCTTTTAGAATCTGCATCCCCTGTCCACTGCCGAGTCCATAAGCCTCTCCTAGCAGAAATGGACAATGCACTTATTCTAGATGCCAGCCGGCAGATCTCCCTCTGTGCATCTCTCATGTACAAGACTGAGTCTTTTATATGCTCTACGGTTAGCAATATAGTGTCCCTGTCCAGGGTGTCAATATTTTCTGACAGGGAATCTGACCAAGCAGCAGCAGCACTGCACATCCACGCTGAAGCAATAGCTGGTCTCAGTATAACACCAGTGTGTATATATATAGACTTTAGGATAGCCTCCTGCTTTCTATCAGCAGGTTCCTTTAGGGCGGCCGTATCCGGAGACGGTAGTGCCACCTTTTTAGACAAACGTGTGAGCGCTTTATCCACCCTAGGGGGAGTTTCCCAACGTGACCTATCCTCTGGCGAGAAAGGGAACGCCATTAGTAATTTTTTTGAAATCACCAATTTCTTATCAGGAAAAGCCCACGCTTCTTCACACACTTCATTTAATTCTTCAGATGGGGGAAAAACTATTGGCAGTTTTTTCTCCCCAAACATAATACCCTTTTTTGAGGTACCTGGGTTTATATCAGAAATGTGTAAAACCTCTTTTATTGCCTCAATCATGCAACGAATGGCCCTAGTGGACATTAAATTTGACTCATCGTCGTCGACACTGGTATCAGTATCCGTGTCGACATCTGTGTCTGCCATCTGAGGTAGTGGGCGTTTTAGAGCCCCTGATGGCCTTTGAATTGCCTGGGCAGGCACGAGCTGAGAAGCCGGCTGTCCCGCATTTGGCATGTCGTCAAATTTTTTATGTAAGGAGTCGACACTTGCACGTAATTCCTTCCATAAGTCCATCCACTCAGGTGTCTGCCCCGCAGGGGGTGACATCACATTTTATAGGCATCTGCTCCGCCTCCACATAAGTCTCCTCATCAAACATGTCGACACAGCCGTACCGACACACCGCACACACACACAGGGAATGCTCTTAAAGGAGACAGGACCCCACAAAAGCCCTTTGGGGAGACAGAGAGAGAGTATGCCAGCACACACCAGAGCGCTATATAATGCAGGGACTAACTGAATTATGTCCCCTATAGCTGCTATAATAATTACTGCGCCTCAAATTTGTGCCCCCCCCCCTCTCTTTTTTACCCTTTTCTGTAGTGTAGACTGCAGGGGAGAGTCAGGGAGCTTCCTTCCAGCGGAACTGTGAGGGAGAAATGGCGCCAGTCTGCTGAGGGAGATGGCTCCGCCCCTTTTTCGGCTGACTTTTCTCCCGCATTTTTCTGTATTCTGGCAGGGGTAATTACCACATATATAGCCTCTGGGGCTATATATTGTGGTTATTTTGCCAGCCAAGGTGATTTTATTGCTGCTCAGGGCGCCCCCCCCCCCAGCGCCCTGCACCCTCAGTGACCGGAGTGTGAAGTGTGTATGAGGAGCAATGGCACACAGCTGCAGTGCTGTGCGCTACCTTGGTGAAGACTGAAGTCTTCTGCCGCCGATTTTCCGGACCATCTTCTTGCTTCTGGCTCTGTAAGGGGGACGGCGGCGCGGCTCCGGGAACGAACACCAAGGACGGGTCCTGCGGTCGATCCCTCTGGAGCTAATGGTGTCCAGTAGCCTAAGAAGCCCAAGCTAGCTGCAAGCAGGTAGGTTCGCTTCTTCTCCCCTTAGTCCCTCGTTGCAGTGAGCCTGTTGCCAGCAGGTCTCACTGTAAAATAAAAAACCTAACATATACTTTCTTTCTAGGAGCTCAGGAGAGCCCCTAGTGTGCATCCAGCTCGGCCGGGCACAGAAATCTAACTGAGGTCTGGAGGAGGGGCATAGAGGGAGGAGCCAGTGCACACCAGGTAGTACCAAATCTTTCTTATAGTGTGCCCAGTCTCCTGCGGAGCCCGTCTATTCCCCATGGTCCTTACGGAGTCCCCAGCATCCACTAGGACGTCAGAGAAATTAAGTTTACTGTGATTGTTACGATGATGTTGAACAAGCTAATGATGGTCGAGGATAGTTTCATAATGATGAGGAGATGATGGATGATTGAGATAATGATGTACTGTATGGCAGTTACAAAATAATTTCTTTATATAGGGCCTAATTCTGACCTGATCGCTAGACTGCATTTTCGTACAGCGGGCAATCAGGTCTACACTGAACCGCAATGTGCAGGCACGTTGCACGAGTACAAAGTGGATCGCCGCTCAGCGATGCATTTGCAAGGAGATTGTCAGGAAGAAGGCATTTGTTGGTGTCAACTGACCGTTTTCTGGGAGTGTTTGGAAAAACGCAGGCGTTTCCATGCGTTTGCAGAGCGGGTGTCTGACGTCAATTCCAGTCCCAGACATGCTGAAGTGATCGCAGCGGCTGAGTAAGTCCTGGCAACTCAGAAACTGCACAAAATCTGTTTGTACAGTTCTGCTACACATGCGATCGCACACTTGCACAGCTAAAATACACTTCCCTATGGGCGGCGACTATGCGAACGCAGGACTGCAAAAAAACCCTAGCCCCTTAGTCCTGCAAAATGTCTGTCCCTGTTCTTCAAAAATAGATCACATTTTAGCTTTTTTGGTTATTAGAACTTGCTGCATACTTTGGTTATTATTTGTTATTGGGACTTTGTTTTTACTGTCCTTGTTGTTTACTGTGTGATCTACTCAATAAAGTATGTTTCTAAAAAAAAAAAACTATGTCTATCTCTGAACCCAGAGAGATGCCCTTAACTCGTTGATATGTCCTATTGTTATAAAACCTAGGAGGTCTAGGGTGTGGTTCATTAGGTCCACATGAGTTAGGTCGACATACATTTGGTTGACCACATTTGGTTGACATGCATTTGGTCGACATGGAAAAAGATCAACATGAGGTTTTTTTTTTAACCTTTTTTGGTGTCGTTTTCTTCTAAAAGTGACGGGGAACCCCAATTAGTGCACCGTGACCCCTCATATGGCTCGCTTCGCCGGGCAGGTTACCGTTCTCAATTGTAGTCCACGTGGATCGTGGAAGTGTGAAAAAGGTCAAAAAATTGGACAAATTGTGAAAAACTCATGTCGACCTTTTCCATGTCGACCTAATGACCATGTCGACCAAACATGGTTGACCCAATGTATGTCAATCTAACTCATGTCGACCTAATGACCGCCATCCAGTGGTCTACAGAACCCCCACCTGACAGACCATTATCTGAGCCACGCACCCTTGTGTCATATTGCTGTGATTCAGGGATGCTGTTTTGGCTCTGCCCCATCCCATACACCCGTGAATCACAAGCAGTGGAGCCTAGTAATGCAATTTACCTGGTGGCTGGCTGGCTGGCTGGCTGGCTGGCTGTCTTATATAATGTACAGGCCATAGGTCTTTTAACTTCATTTCTGCTTAACACTTGTTATATGCTTATCCTGGACTGCTAGTAACAGATCATCAACATACACAACAACAACGAACAACTTATGCGGTCTTGGTGAAGCACAACCTCCAGGCACCAAAAACTTCAGAGGGTGCCTTGTTCCTTACCCACAGAGCAGCTGCCTTGTAGCCTGGGTAAAGAGAAAGATATAGCACCTGGCGCCAATTAGATATTAATTGCTATCTGCCTGCAGTTTTTAAATGACTACTTAGCCCTCTAAACCCACCAACTACTGGCAAGCAGTACTTCTATTATATAATAATTTTATTATAGCACTTAAAGTCATAAATATATACACACACACACACACCCTCCCCCAAACCCCCCTTCCCCCCCAAAACCAGGCATTATTATTCCTATATCCAGTATAATACTACTTTGGACACTACCTAAGAACCTCTTACCCAAGAGGAAACTTTTCTCTCTTTGCATGTATCAATATTATTTTTCTATGCCGCACAGCTATTTTTTCTAAAAAAATTAAATACATATATACTCTGTATGAATACAAGCTGAAAGATCTTTTATTTAGGGCTGGATTAAGGGAGGGTTGAAAGGGGGAGTAGTCCCGGGGCCCCCAAACATTTGGGGCCACCACACCCAGGAGCATAGTAGTCTCCCGGCGGCTCAGCTGTTCATTAACAGCACCGCCGAGCTGTTCCTTGCACACCATTTTATAGTCTCACGGGATTTCAATGCAGCATCTCACGAGACTATGAAATGCTGTGCAAGGATCACCTCCTCGGCAGCGCTGTTAATGAACAGCTGAGCCGCTGGGAGAGGGGAGACTACTACTCTCCTGGGTGTGGGGGCACTGACTCGCGCATCCGCTGCTTCGCCGTTCGCTGAACAGGTTGCGTGCGCGCATGTCTCTGTGTACATCTGTGTGTGTAAGGGGGGGCTCAGGGGTCTCTGTCATCTACTGTAGTGGGGGCCCCGACAACTTCATTGCCCGGGGCCCCCACCAGGCTTAATCTGGCCCTGCATACAATATAGAATATTTCCTTTGTTACACAGGATTTTTAACAAGATTATGATTCAGATCTGTTTGCTGCTGTGAGTTTTCGCACAGCCGGCGATCAGTGATAGACTGCGCATGCACTGCAATGTGTACGCACGTCGGCAAACAACAGGCATCACCGGTCAGCGACAGGCTGGTGCGAAAAGTTCGATCGCACGGGCATTCGCAAGGTGATTGACAGGAAGAGGCCGTTTGTTGGTGGTAACTGACAGTTTACTGGGAGTGTCAAGGAAAATACAGGCGTATTGGAAAAATCATTCAATGGTGAGTGAGGTGTGAACGGATTAGCAGCTGTCCACTGACTGAGGGATTTTTAGTAGCTTGGCGTACACATGCGATCGCACACTTGAACGGCGAATATACACTCCCCTTGGGCACCGACTATCTGAATGCAGCACAACAAATTTAGCTGCCCAGCGATCAGTTTGAATCACCCCCATAGTAAAAGCCCTTTTAGCTCACCTTTATATAATACATTTTTGCTATAGAATTCAGAGTAAATTTATAATTATTAGTGCAGCAACAGCTGTGTTAATTGAAGCACAGTTCATGCAGGAATGCAGTTAAGTTGCTGGCAGTCGGGATCTCGGCAGTCAGGATACCGACACTAGAATCCCGACTGCTGACAATATCGGCAACCGGAATGTCGGCTTACAGGGGCTATTCCCACTCGTGGGTGTCCATCACACCCATAGCATGGGAATAGAACCTGTGGCAGCCAGCCCAGAAGGGGACTTTTTGCGCTCACCCCACTGCCGGCATACTGACGGTCAGGATGCCATTGTCGATATACTGATGGCCGGCATCCCGGCTCTTGGTAAATCATACTGATCCCTTCATGCAGATTGTGGAAGCACTTTCAACTCACATTTTTATAGAGTGGATTTTTGCTGTATATCAGAATAAACCTTTGATTATTAGAGCAGCAGCAGGTGCATAGGTGTGCGCAGGGGGGGTGCCTGGTGCGCACAGGAACCCCCTAATGTCTAAAACTTAACTTTTATTCTGTTCCATTAAAATATCGACCTATATGGTCCAAAATTTATTTGAAAATATCTAGTTAATTATTCAAAATAGAAATAGAAAGAAAGGTGAAATATAGAATAAGTGAGAGTAAGCAGAATAGAACTGCTCCACCAGTGCTTTCACATGAAAATATAAGTGATCATCTTGGTGATATCCACAGTGCCCCTTCAAAGTACTAGCCAGGTCTATCCTATCAGCTTCCGAGGTAGAAGATCGGGCTACTCTCAGGATAGTACGACCTTGAATAGTAAAGATGACGTATGAAGGAAGAGAGAACCCACTTCTGCTGTCTGTACTCCGCCTGCTATACGTCACTGGATGAATTGGCCCCAGGCTTTTCCAGATGAGAGTGTGTTGGAAGGGAGAGCCACTACCAGTTTTTAAATGGAGTAGATCAGAAATTGATTATTCTACTTCCACTTAAGAATAGGGCAGAAGAAAGGAAGAAGCACTTCTGCTTTCTGTTGTGACAGCCAAATGTACGCTGATAAGGGCAGAACCCTTGCCAGCACAGCTGTCAGCCAGATGAGAGAGTGCTAAGAAGAGGAGATAAAGTTCTAGTAAGTATGGGAATAATCAGAAATGTATGATTAAATTGAACTAATTCATACAGATAACATTCTAAATTATATAACTAATCTCCTCTTATGCTCCTATACCGATATACATGGGAGTATTAAGGTTATGGCTGATTTCCATATACAAGAAATCAAATAAAGTTCACACACTTTGGTTATATTATATCCTGAGTATTAATTAATCAATCAACATATGCTAATGATTCCATTGAAGATAATTGAACAGAGATGGCACACTGTGGTAATTAAATATACAAGAAATCTAATAAAGTTTACACACTTTGGTTATATTATATCCTGAGTATTAATTAATCAATCAATATGTGCTAATGATTCCATTGAAGATAATTGAACAGAGATGGCACACTGTGGTAATTAACAAAATTATAAGCACCTAAAACACCTTAGATAATAAATGTAAGCAGAAAAAATTCCTAATCTCTCACATGAAAGTATGGAAAGAAACAATGTTGCAGAAAAATTCTCCAGCAGTGAACCTGCAAATTCAGTTAGTTGGTATATTAAATTTATAACAATTCAGCAGTGGGGCAGCAATGTCTTTTACTAGCACAAAGGTGCAAGAAATCTGCCAATTATAGAATTTCATTAGTTAGTATATTGAACCTATGGCAGTTTAGACATAAGATAAACCACATAGCTGTAAATAATATACAACATATGAATCAAATACAACAAAGTATCTCGTAAATATGTAACATATAAAATATAAAATAAATGCACCTTTTTAATGCTTTCGTTTTTGTGCATTAAATGAGGACAACAATGAATAATTTAGAATAATGAGGATGCTAAACAGAATGTATTAGTGCATTTAAATATTGAATCATGCACCTCAATTGTTTAACATATGGTGTGGGGGGGAAAGTAGGAACGGGCTGGGCCGGATCTGCGGAGGTGACAGAGTAACGCCGGCATCCAAAAACTGCTGGAGCGGCGACTGGTAACACCTTGGTCTATATTTTTTACAAAGTACTCACGGCCTCCATCCTCCCCCCCTTTTCATTCCCCACCCCCCTCCCTCCCCCCTCGCCCTGCGCTGTGCGCCCACGCCTGGGGACCACCAACGGGGATTCTTGTGTATCTTGTGTCCCGCTGTATGGTGGAGGGTGTGCGAGGGGAGGCGGGAGCGGGTCGGGCCGGAACTTTGGAGGTGATTGATTGACGCCGGTATAAAAATTGGGCTGGATTTGTGACTGGTTAAACCCTGTCTAATACCCTTAAACAGATCTCCACCACGGCTTTATTCATCACGTCTCCCCCTCTTTTTCCCCCCACACCATATGTTAAACAATTGAGGTGCATGATTCAATATTTAAATGCACTAATACATTCTGTTTAGCATCCTCATTATTCTAAATTATTCATTGTTGTCCTCATTTAATGCACAAAAACGAAAGCATTAAAAAGGTGCATTTATTTTATATTTTATATGTTACATATTTACGAGATACTTTGTTGTATTTGATTCATATGTTGTATATTATTTACAGCTATGTGGTTTATCTTATGTCTAAACTGCCATAGGTTCAATATACTAACTAATGAAATTCTATAATTGGCAGATTTCTTGCACCTTTGTGCTAGTAAAAGACATTGCTGCCCCACTGCTGAATTGTTATAAATTTAATATACCAACTAACTGAATTTGCAGATTCACTGCTGGAGAATTTTTCTGCAACATTGTTTCTTTCCATACTTTCATGTGAGAGATTAGGAATTTTTTCTGCTTACATTTATTATCTAAGGTGTTTTAGGTGCTTATAATTTTGTTAATTACCACAGTGTGCCATCTCTGTTCAATTATCTTCAATGGAATCATTAGCACATATTGATTGATTAATTAATACTCAGGATATAATATAACCAAAGTGTGTAAACTTTATTAGATTTCTTGTATATTTAATTACCACAGTGTGCCATCTCTGTTCAATTATCTTCAATGGAATCATTAGCATATGTTGATTGATTGATTGTTGATTGATTGATTGATTGATTAATTAATACTCAGGATATAATATAACCAAAGTGTGTAAACTTTATTAGATTTCTTGTATATTTAATTACCACAGTGTGCCATCTCTGTTCAATTATCTTCAATGGAATCATTAGCATATGTTGATTGATTAATTAATACTCAGGATATAATATAACCAAAGTGTGTGAACTTTATTTGATTTCTTGTATATGGAAATCAGCCATAACCTTAATACTCCCATGTATATCGGTATAGGAGCATAAGAGGAGATTAGTTATATAATTTAGAATGTTATCTGTATGAATTAGTTCAATTTAATCATACATTTCTGATTATTCCCATACTTACTAGAACTTTATCTCCTCTTCTTAGCACTCTCTCATCTGGCTGACAGCTGTGCTGGCAAGGGTTCTGCCCTTATCAGCGTACATTTGGCTGTCACAACAGAAAGCAGAAGTGCTTCTTCCTTTCTTCTGCCCTATTCTTAAGTGGAAGTAGAATAATCAATTTCTGATCTACTCCATTTAAAAACTGGTAGTGGCTCTCCCTTCCAACACACTCTCATCTGGAAAAGCCTGGGGCCAATTCATCCAGTGACGTATAGCAGGCGGAGTACAGATAGCTGAAGTGGGTTCTCTCTTCCTTCATACGTCATCTTTACTATTCAAGGTCGTACTATCCTGAGAGTAGCCCGATCTTCTACCTCGGAAGCTGATAGGATAGACCTGGCTAGTACTTTGAAGGGGGACCGCTTAGGAATACCAGGCACTGTGGATATCACCAAGATGATCACTTATATTTTCATGTGAAAGCACTGGTGGAGCAGTTCTATTCTGCTTACTCTCACTTATTCTATATTTCACCTTTCTTTCTATTTCTATTTTGAATAATTAACTAGATATTTTCAAATAAATTTTGGACCATATAGGTCGATATTTTAATGGAACAGAATAAAAGTTAAGTTTTAGATCATCCATCATCACATCATTTTACAGTATATTGATTGATTATTATCACTAATTTCAATAAGAGTGCTCCCAAAAAGGATTTCTTTTGTCTTGTCCTTTCCTCATTACGTGTAGTTAAACTACAAAAGTTTTTTTGGGAGCACCACCAATAGATAAGGTGCTATCCAAAGATTTGGGTATTAGCACTATTTATATTGGTTATTTTCAGATTTTTCTATATTTAAATGTGGCTTTATAGTACACAGCTAGTGCGGAACTGACAAACCTTTTCTTTAAACCCCCTAATGTCTGGCAGCGATAGCCGAGCAGGCTGATTACTGTCCCCTCTGCGCTGCACCCTGTCAGGACTACATTATTGACCGGACGCCTGGGTTAATCAAGGGTGCCACTGCCACCGGCTTTCAAACTCCTGACTCCACCTCTATATACAAAGACAGCGTGATGTGACGTGATTAAGTCATGCTGCTCGCACACCCACCTGTCACACCCGCCACATGCCCACCTCTCTCCTTCTATGCTATGCCAATGCCAGCCACTGATGAGGAGAAGCATGTAGCCAGCGTTCATTTTAGGAAGACAAATTTAATACTGGCAGGCGGTCGGCAGCAGTATTGACACGTCACTCGTTTTTCCTGCAGCAGCAGTACTAGTCTGCGACTGTCAGTGTCAGTGACTGACTGACTTGTAAGTAAGCTGCTGCAGCTTGCAGGAGAAAGAGAGGGGGAGCCAGACCAGGCTGAGGAGGAGCACTGTAATTGCAGTGAGTGCCATCAGGGGTGTTTTGTTTGGTGCACACCACAACATCTGACAATGTATCTGCTTTATTAGGATTGGTCCAAGGGTGGATATTTTATATTGCATTGACCGTCAATAGATGGTGCTAGACACGCCCAAAAGGCGGTGCTATACACACCCCTCCGACGGTGCACCCCCTAATAAAATGTGCTGCACACGCCTATGAGCAGGTGTGGTGATTGAAGCCCAGTTCAAGTAAATGATAAAAGCTCATTCACATTTATAGAATGGAATTTTTGCTGCATATAATTAAAATCATTAAAAGCAAGCTTATAATTGTTAGTATAGCTGCAGTATGTGTTAAGGGGCTGAGGAATGTGATAAGATGAAACTATCTGTGACAGCCCTGCAAGAGAGGTCAGTCTTCTGGAGAGGGCTGGATCAAATCAATGTTTATTTTATTATTTGGCTTTGGGAGCAATAAATCAATGTGTTATTTTCTTTCCTGTGGAAGCAATCATTGAATCTAGGTATCGCATTTTGTGTGTGGAGACCAATGGGGGTCATTCCGACCTGTTCGCCCGCTGCCATTTTTCGCAGTGCAGCGATCAGGTCACTACTGCGCATGCACCGCAATGCGCAGGTGCGTCATACGGGCACAAAGCGGATCGTTGCTGAGTGATGGATTTAACGAAGAATCCATTCGCACAGCCGATCGCAAGGAGATTGACAGGAAGAGGGCATTTATGGGTGTCAACTGACAGTTTTCTGGGAGTGTTTGGGAAAACTCATGTTCCAAAAATATTGTGGGGACTAGCCCCAAAGAAAATTCCTTTTTTGGAGCACTCTTTTAAAATAATTAACGGTATGATGTATAGAGAATTAATGAATGATATTAAAACTTAACTTTTATTTCTTACCAATCTAAAATAAAAGGGAGAGTGTGCAAACACATTTCATATCAGACACTGAGATAAGTATCATATGTGTTCAATAATTGTCCTCGTCTCCCATAATGTCAAATCAAAAGATGAATAAATAAACAGTTGTCTTAGAGATATATACACCATATGCTGTGATCCTATTGTTTATGATCTAATATTAGCACTAACGCAACTGTTTATTTATTCATCTTTTGATTGGCTAGTCCCCACAATATTTTTGGAACATAAGTTTTTTCACAATTCCAGGAGCACCTCCAGCCTGTTTATGACTCAGATAAGATTATCTCTAATAATAAGAGTAGCTGGTTCAAAATATAAAATGTTTAATAGATATTGTATATCCAGTGCAGGATAACTACTTTAGCTTTATAGTGTTTGGGAAAACGCAAGCTTTCCCAAGCGTTTGCAGGGCGGGTGTCTGACGTCAATTCCGGGACCGGACAGGCTGAAGTGATCGCAAGGGCTGAGTAAGTTCAGACCTACTCAGAAACTGCACAAAATGTTTTTGTAGTGATCGGCTGCACAGGCGTTCGCACACTTGCAAAGCGAAAATACACTTCCCTATAGGCGGCGACTACCTAATCGCAGTGCTGCAAAAAGTAGCTAGCGAGCAACTCAGAATGACCCCCTATGTTTGTGATTTTTTTCGCCCTGTGGGGATCAATGCTTTATCCCTGTCGGGACAGTGTGTGTGTGTGTGTCTACTGTATATAGGGGGAGGAGGTGTGGCGCCATGACATGAGCTTGCTCCAGGTGCCAGGTCTCCAGGCTACACCCGGTGGGGCTTTTTGGTGGTCCTCTGTTACTTGTGTATGATGGTTCCTAAGCTATCTACTAGATTTGGCGATATTTACTAACAGGAGATTTTATCCCCAACACTACTGTATAGAAAAGCTTTAATTATACGATTGTACCCTTTTGTCTGACATAAGTCTTTTGAACTGCCCCTATAACCTCCACTAAACTTTTGTCCTGAATTACCTCTGTAACTCAGTGGTTTAATATAGCATTAACCAGTTATGTTTATTTGGTGTATTCAGCTTATAAGTGCCATGTAAATATTGTTCTTGTTTACAACCCCCAGATAAAACTTCATGTTATTATTGTGTTACAAGCAGTTACCTTAGCATCCGTATATAGAATCAAATATATATTTTGTTTAAATTTATAGTTCAGAACTTTTACATTCAAATATTAAACCCAACAAAAGAATAAGGCGCTTTACCATAATGATATTTATAGTAGATCCTACATTTTCTATGCTCTCAAGGGTAAATTTACTAAGGTAAGAGATGTTTAGAACTGGTCATATTGCCAATAGCAACCAGTTCTAAGAAACTCCCACCTTAGTAAATTTACCCCATAGTCTCAGGGGGTTGGCAAAATGATATAATTAGAACAGGATTTATTGTCATTTACTAACTGCTTCACTAGAGAATTGTGGGGCAGATGTATTAACCTGTAGAAGCCATAAGGAAGTGATAAACCAGTGATACTGTATGTGCAAGTTGATAAAGGCACCAGCCAATCAGATCCTAACTGTTAATTTACATATTGGACCTGATTGGTTTATGCCTTTATCACCTTGCACATATCACTGGTTTATCACTTCCTTATGCCTTCTCCAGGTTAATACATCTGCCCCGCTGTTCTTTATCAGTTTCCTCATAACCATCAGCATAAATTACATGTGTTTTACTTGTAAAATGCACACAGATGGCTATAACACCAGAATCCATTCTTTCTAGTGACATTGTAGCCATTACCCTTTATTAGTAGAAATGAGCGGGTTTGGTTCTGTCGAAGTCAAAAATATTACATAGAGAGAACATACAGACTCCACACATTATGAGTCGCTAAGCTTGCAAATACGCGCAGCGAGCACAGCAATATATGGTAACATACGCATTTACACAGACATGCCACAGAGATAGATTCGACACATATTTCATACAGCACATAATTATAACATATCAAGCGCCAGACATCATAATGATTTAAAATTATATAATGGAGTAACGTCATGTATGTGTATTATTGGAGCAGAGCAAGATAGCTTTGCTCCAATAATACACCATGTTTGGTATTACAGTAACCAGATTAATGTGTAGATTCAATTGATGCTTGTTATTAAGTTGTAGCTCATTGCAACAAGTAGATATGATTAAATGTATGAAAGCTAAAGTCACTCTTATTAGAACAATGGACATTCCACGCATGTGGTGGACAGGAAACTCAGACCAGCCCTTTTGATGTCTTCAAGGCTGAACTTTGTTCGCATACGAACAGACCAGGGAATCATCATGAATGAGAAAGTCCCCTCCCCTAGACTAGATGTGCGCACTCCCCCAAACTACATAGTGTATTGCTGATCAGACACACAGGAGTTGCTGTTTTAGTCCCAGACGATGATGGAGGTGCTGCCAGACCAGTGCCTACATGAAGAGAGAAAGAGGAAGAGAGAGTGAGAGATATGGAGGGAAGACTTTATATGAGAAAGATATGGTGATGTATTTGCTGGCCTGTATATCTGTATGTATTTGATTTAGTTTGTATTAACTGCTTACTGTATAAATTGTAACCATGTAACTATATATATATATATATATACAGTACATTGTGATATATTGAATACATATCCTTTCTCTTACGTCCTAGAGGATGCTGGGGACTCCGTAAGGACCATGGGGAATAGACGGGCTCCGCAGGAGTCATGGGCACTAAAAAGAACTTTAGATATGGGTGTGCACTGGCTCCTGCCTCTATGCCCCTCCTCCAGACCTCAGTTTGATACTGTGCCCAGAGGAGACTGGGTGCACTACAGGGAGCTTTCCTGAGTTTCTCTGAAAGAAAGAATTTTGTTAGGTTTTTTATTTTCAGGGAGCCCTGCTGGCAACAGGCTCCCTGCATCGTGGGACTGAGGAGAGAGAAGCAGACCTACTTAAATGCTAGGCTCTGCTTCTTAGGCTACTGGACACCATTAGCTCCAGAGGGAGTCAGAACGCAGGTCTCCCCTCGCAGTTCGTCCCGGAGCCGCGCCGCCGTCCTCCTCACAGAGCCGGAAGATAGAAGCCGGGTGAGTATGAGAAGATAGAAGACTTCAGAGGCGGCAGGAGACTTCAGATCTTCTCTGAGGTAACACGCAGCGGTAACGCTGCATGCCATTGCTCCCACACACAACACACACGGCAGGCACTGATGGGTGCAGGGCGCAGGGAGGACGCCCTTGGCAGCAATTTTAAACCTCTAGGACTGGCCAAAATATATATATAGGCTCTGAGGGCTGTATATAGGAAATCCCCACCAGTTTTTAAAAGAAATCGAGCGGGACCGAAGCCCGCCGCTGAGGGGGCGGAGCTTGATCCCTCAGCACTAACCAGCGGCATTTTCTCCACAGCACACCGTTGAGAAGCTGGCTCCCCGGACTCTCCCCTGCTGAACATGGTGACAGAGGGTTTTAAAGAAGGGGGGGGAGCACATAATTTGGCGCAGTAAATATATATAATAAAAGCGCTATATCTATCTGGGAATTTTTTCCAAGGTCATTGGCGCTGGGGGTGTGCTGGCATACTCTCTCTCTCTGTCTCTCCAAAGGGCCTTGTTGGGGAACTGTCTCCAGATTAGAGATTTCCCTGAGTGTGTGGGGTGTCGGTACGCGTGTGTCGGCATGTCTGAAGCGGAAGGCTCTTCTAGGGAGGAGGTGGAGCAAATGAGTGTGGTGTCTCTGTCGGCAACGCCGACACCTGACTCGGATATGTGGAATGTTTTAAATGCAAATGTGAATTTGTTACACAAAAGGTTGGACAAAGCAGAGTCCAGGGAATGTGCAGGGAGTCAAGCCCTGCCTTTCACTATGTCGCAGGGACCTTCTGGGTCTCAAAAGCGCCCACTATCCCAAGTAGTAGACACTGATACCGACACGGATTCTGACTCCAGTGTCGACTACGATGATGCGAAGTTGCAGCCAAAATTGGTTAAAAGTATTCATTATATGATTATTGCAATAAAAGATGTGTTGCATATCACAGATGACCCCTCTGTACCGGACACGAGGGTCCACATGTTTAAAGAAAAGAAGCCTGAGGTTACTTTTCCCCCTTCACATGAGCTAAATGAGTTGTTTGAAAGGGCTTGGGAAACTCCAGACAAGAAACTGCAGATTCCCAAAAGGATTCTTATGGCGTATCCTTTCCCGGCTAAGGACAGGATACGGTGGGAATCCTCCCCAAGGGTGGACAAAGCGTTGACACGCTTATCCAAAAAAGTCGCGCTGCCATCTCAAGATACCGCAACCCTCAAGGATCCTGCTGATCGCAGGCAGGAGACTACCTTGAAGTCAATTTACACACATACTGGTACATTACTCAGACCGGCGATAGCGTCGGCTTGGGTTTGTAGCGCTGTAGCAGCGTGGACAGTTACCAATATCTGCTGATATTGATACGCTGGATAAGGAAACCATTTTATTGACCCTGGGTCATATTAAGGATGCTGTCCTATATATGAGGGATGCTCAGAGAGACGTTGGCCTACTGGGTTCCAGAGCCAACGCTATGGCGATTTCTGCTAGGCGAGCACTATGGACCCGACAATGGACGGGTGATGCCGACTCGAAGAGGCATATGGAGGTTTTGCCTTACAAGGGTGAGGAATTGTTTGGGGAAGGTCTCACGGACCTGGTTTCCACAGCTACTACAGGTAAACCAACTTTTTTGCCTTATGTTTCCTCACAGCCTAAGAAAACGCCACATTATCAGATGCAGTCCTGTCGGTCGCATAAATCCAAGAGAGTACGGGGATCTTCCTTTCTTGCCAGAGGTAAAGGCAAGGGGAAAAAGCTGCCAACTACAGCTAGTTCCCAGGAGCAGAAGTCCTCCCCGGCTTCTACAAAATCCACCGCATAACGCTGGGGCTCCGCTGAGGGAGTCCGCCCCATTGGGGGCACGTCTTCGACTTTTCAGCCATGTCTGGGTTCAATCACAGGTGGATCCCTGGGCAATAGACATTGTTTCCCAGGGTTACAAGCTGGAATTCGAAGAGGTGCCTCCTCGCCGGTTTTTCAAATCGGCCCTACCGGCTTCTTCCCCAGAGAGGGAGGTAGTTTTAAATGTGATTCAAAAATTGTGTCTTCAACAAGTGGTGGTCAAAGTTCCCCTGCTTCAGCAGGGGATGGGGTATTACTCAACCCTGTTTGTGGTCCCGAAACCGGACGGTTCGGTCAGACCCATTCTGAATTTAAAATCCTTAAACCTATACTTAAAAAGGTTCAAGTTCAAGATGGAATCGCTCAGAGCGGTCATCGCCAGCCTGGAGGGGGGGGATTATATGGTGTCCCTGGACATAAAGGATGCATACCTTCATGTCCCCATATATCCTCATCAGGCGTTCCTGAGATTTACTGTACAGGATTGTCATTACCAATTTTAGACGTTGCCGTTTGGGCTTTCCACGGCCCCGAGGGTTTTCACCAAGGTAATGGCGGAAATGATGGTGCTCCTGCGCAAGCAGGGTGTCACAATTATCCCGTACTTGGACGATCTCCTAATAAAAGCGAGATCAAGAGAGCAGTTGCTGAACAGCGTATCACTCTCCCTGAGGGTGTTGCAGCAGCACGGCTGGATTCTCAATCTCCCAAAGTCACAGTTGGTTCCAACGACCCATTTGCCTTTCTTAGGCATGATTCTGGATACAGAACAGAAAAGGGTTTTTCTCCCGATGGAAAAGGCCCAGGAACTCCAGAGCTTGGTCAGGGACCTGTTGAAGCCGAAAAGGCATAGGTGTGCGCAGTGGGGGTGCCTGGTGCGCACAGGCACCCCCTAATGTCTGGCACCCCGATCTCACATGCATGATGCAGCGTTCGCCGAGCAGGCTGATTACGGTCCCCTCTGCGCTGCACCCTGTCAGGACTGCATTACTGACCGGACGCCTGGGTTAATCAAGGATACCACCGCCCACCCATCACACCCGCCACATGCCCACCTCTCTCCTTCTATGCTATGCCAACGCCAGACACTGATGAGGAGCAGCATGCAGCCAGTGTTCCTCTTAGGAAGACAAATTCAATACTGGCAGGCGGTTGGCAGCAGCATTGACACGTCACTCGTGTTTCCAGCAGCAGCAGTACTAGTCTGCGACTGTCAGTGTCAGTGAGTGACTGACTTGTAAGTAAGCTGCTGCAGCTTGCAGGGGAAAGAGAGGGGGAGCCAGACCAGGCTGAGGAGGAGCAGTGTAATTGCAGTGAGTGCCATCAGGGGTGTTTGTTTGGTGCACCTCACAACATCTGACAATGTGTCTTCTTTATTAGGATTGGCACAAGGGTGGATATTTTATATTGCGTTGACGTCAATAGATGGTGCTAGACACGCCCAAAAGGCGGTGCTAGAATCACCCCTCCGACGGTGCACCCCCTAATAAAATGTGCTGCGCACGCCTATGCGAAAAGGGTGTCGGTGCATCAATGCACTCGAGTTCTGGGAAAGATGGTGGCGTCTTACGAGGCCATTCCATTCAGCAGGTTCCATGCGAGGACTTTTCAGTGGGACCTTCTGGACAAGTGGTCCGGGTCACATCTACATATTCATCAGATGATCAGCCTGTCCCCAAGGGCCAGGGTATCTCTCCTGTGGTGGCTGCAGAGTGCTCACCTTCTAGAGGGTCGCAGGTTCGGCATACAGGACTGGGTTCTGGTAACCACGGACGCGAGCCTCCGAGGATGGAGAGCAGTCACACAGGGAAGAAACTTCCAGGGTCTGTGGTCAAGCCATGAGGCTTGTCTACACATCAACGTACTGGAATTAATGGCCATATACAATGGCCTTCGTCAAGCGGAGAATTTGCTCCGCGACCTACCGGTTCTGATTCAGTCAGACAACATCACCGCAGTGGCTCATGTAAACCGCCAAGGCGGAACAAAGAGCAGAGTGGCAATGGCGGAAGCCACCAGGATTCTTCGCTGGGCGGAAAATCATGTAAGTGCTCTGACAGCAGTCTTCATTCCGGGAGTGGACAACTGGGAAGCAGACTTCCTCAGCAGACACGATCTACATCCCGGAGAGTGGGGACTTCATCAGGAAGTCTTTGCAGAGATTACAAGTCAGTGGGGACTGCCTCAAATAGACATGATGGCGTCACGCCTCAACAAGAAGCTTCCGAGATATTGCGCCAGATCAAGGGACCCTCAGGCGGTAGCAGTGGATGCCCTGGTGACACCGTGGGTGTTCCAGTCGGTCTATGTGTTCCCTCCTCTTCCTCTCATCTCAAAGATATTGAGAATCATAAGACGAAGAGGAGTACAGACAATTCTCATTGTTCCAGATTGGCCTCGAATGGCCTGGTATCCGGATCCGCAGGAAATGCTCACAGAAGATCCGTATCCTCTTCCTCTCAGAGAGGACCTGTTGCAATAGGGGCCCTGTCTATTCCAAGACTTACCGCGGCTGCGTTTGACGGCTTGGCGGTTGAACGCCGGATCCTAGCTGAAAAGGGCATTCCAGATGAGGTCATTCCTACTCTGATAAAGGCTAGGAAGGAGGTGACGGCGAAACATTATCACCGTATATGGAGGAAATATGTGTCTTGGTGTGAGTCCAAGAATGCTTCTCTGGAAGAATTCCATATGGGCCATTTTCTTCACTTCCTCCAGACTGGAGTGAATTTGGACCTAAAATTAGGCTCCATTAAAGTTCAGATTTCGGCCCTATCCATTTTCTTTCAGAAGGAATTGGCTTCTCTCCCAGAAGTCCAGACTTTTGTGAAGGGAGTGCTGCATATCCAGCCTCCTTTTGTGCCTCCAGTGGCACCATGGGACCTTAATGTGGTGTTACGGTTCCTTAAGTCTCACTGGTTTGAGCCGCTTCAAACGGTGGAATTAAAGTATCTCACTTGGAAGGTGGTCATGTTGTTGGCCTTGGCATCTGCTAGGAGAGTATCTGAGTTAGCGGCTTTGTCTCACAAAAGCCCCTATCTGATTTTCCATGTGGATAGAGCTGAGTTGCGGACTCGTCCTCAATTTTTGCCTAAGGTGGTTTCCTCTTTTCATATGAACCAACCTATTGTGGTGCCTGTGGCTACGCGGGACTTGGAGGATTCCGAGTCCCTTGATGTGGTCAGGGCATTGAAAATTTTTGTAGCCAGAACGGCTCGGGTTAAGAAAACAGAGGCACTGTTTGTCCTGTATGCAGCCAACAAGGTTGGCGCTCCTGCTTCTAAGCAGACTATTGCTCGCTGGATCTGTAATACGATTCAGCAAGCTCATTCTATGGCTGGATTGCCATTACCAAATTCGGTAAAGGCCCATTCCACTAGGAAGGTGGGCTATTCTTGGGCGGCTGCCCGAGGCGTCTCAGCTTTATAGCTGTGCTGAGCGGCGACTTGGTCGGGTTCAAACACCTTTGCGAAATTCTACAAGTTTGATACCCTGGCTGAGGAGGACCTCATGTTTGCTCAATCGGTGCTGCAGAGTCATTCGCACACTCTCCCGCCCGTTTTGGAGCTTTGGTATAATCCCCATGGTCCTTACGGAGTCCCCAGCATCCTCTAGAACGTAAGAGAAAATAAGATTTTAAACCTACCGGTAAATCTTTTTCTCCTAGTCCGTAGAGGATGCTGGGCGCCCGTCCCAGTGCGGGCTACTCTCTGCAAGACTTGTATATAGTTGTTGCTTGCATAAGGGTTATGTTACGTTTTTGATTAGTCTTTGACTGATGCTGTTTTGTTTCATACTGTTAACTGGTTAGTATGTTCCAAGTTGTACGGTGTGGATGGTGTGGGCTGGTATGAATCTTGCCCTTAGATTACCAAAATCCTTTCCTCGTAATGTCCGTCTCCTCTGGGCACAGTTTCTCTAACTGAGGTCTGGAGGAGGGGCATAGAGGGAGGAGCCAGTGCACACCCATATCTAAAGTTCTTTTTAGTGCCCATGTCTCCTGCGGAGCCCGTCTATTCCCCATGGTCCTTACGGAGTCCCCAGCATCCTCTACGGACTAGGAGAAAAAGATTTACCGGTAGGTTTAAAATCTTATTTTTAATAACAAATATATACATCAATGAGCTTTGGAACTCAGATAATGTGTGGGTGTATTGTTTTCTCTTAAGGGATGTAGTGTTTTGCGACGTACAGCACACTTTTATCTAGAGATGAGCGGTTTCGGTTCCTCGGAATCCGAACCCCCCCGAACTTCACCCATTTTACATGGGTCCGAGGCATACTCGGATTCTCCCGTATGGCTCGGTATACCCGAGCGCGCCCGAACGTCATCATCCCGCTGTCGGATTCTCGCGAGATTCGGATTCTATATAAGGAGCCGCGCGTCGCCGCCATTTTTCACTCGTGCATTGGAAATGATAGTGAGAGGACGTGGCTGGCGTCCTCTCACTTTGTTTCAGAGGGCTGCATATCTTTATTCTGGGGACCAGCAGTATTATAGGAGGAGTACAGTGCAGAGTTTTGCTGACCAGTGACCACCAGTATTATACGTTGTCTGCCTGAAAAACGCTCCATATCTGTGCTCAGTGTTCTGCATATATCTGTGCTCACACTGCTTTATTGTGGGGACTGGGGACCAGCAGTATTATATAGGAGGAGTACAGTGCAGAGTTTTGCTGACCAGTGACCACCAGTATACGTTGTTTGCCTGAAAAACGCTCCATATCTGTGCTCAGTGTGCTGCATATATCTGTGCTCACACTGCTTTATTGTGGGGACTGGGGACCAGCAGTATTATATAGGAGGAGTACAGTGCAGAGTTTTGCTGACCAGTGACCACCAGTATACGTTGTCTGCCTGAAAAACGCTCCATATCTGTGCTCAGTGTGCTGCATATATCTGTGCTCACACTGCTTTATTGTGGGGACTGGGGACCAGCAGTATTATATAGGAGGAGTACAGTGCAGAGTTTTGCTGACCAGTGACCACCAGTATACGTTGTCTGCCTGAAAAACGCTCCATATCTGTGCTCAGTGTGCTGCATATATCTGTGCTCACACTGCTTTATTGTGGGGACTGGGGACCAGCAGTATTATATAGGAGGAGTACAGTGCAGAGTTTTGCTGACCAGTGACCACCAGTATTATACGTTCTCTGCCTGAAAAACGCTCCATATCTGTGCTGCATTGTAGTATATAGTAGGAGTACAGTGCATAATTTTGCTGACCACCAGTATATAATATATAGGAGTACGGTACAGAAGGCCACTGCTCTACCTACCTCTGTGTCGTCAAGTATACTATCCATCCATACCTGTGGTGCATTTCAGTTTTGCACAGTTTGCTGACCACCAGTATATAATATATAGCAGTACGGTACAGTAGGCCACTGCTCTACCTACCTCTGTGTCGTCAAGTATACTATCCATCCATACCTGTGGTGCATTTCAGTTTTGCACAGTTTGCTGACCACCAGTATATAATATATAGCAATACGGTACAGTAGGCCACTGCTCTACCTACCTCTGTGTCGTCAAGTATACTATCCATCCATACCTGTGGTGCATTTCAGTTTTGTACAGTTTGCTGACCACCAGTATATAATATATAGCAGTATGGTACAGTAGGCCACTGCTCTACCTACCTCTGTGTCGTCAAGTATACTATCCATCCATACCTGTGGTGCATTTCAGTTTTGCACAGTTTGCTGACCACCAGTATATAATATATAGCAGTACGGTACAGTAGGCCACTGCTCTACCTACCTCTGTGTCGTCAAGTATACTATCCATCCATACCTGTGGTGCATTTCAGTTTTGCACAGTTTGCTGACCACCAGTATATAATATATAGCAATACGGTACAGTAGGCCACTGCTCTACCTACCTCTGTGTCGTCAAGTATACTATCCATCCATACCTGTGGTGCATTTCAGTTTTGCACAGTTTGCTGACCACCAGTATATAATATATAGCAGTACGGTACAGTAGGCCACTGCTCTACCTACCTCTGTGTCGTCAAGTATACTATCCATCCATACCTGTGGTGCATTTCAGTTTTGCACAGTTTGCTGACCACCAGTATATAATATATAGCAATACGGTACAGTAGGCCACTGCTCTACCTACCTCTGTGTCGTCAAGTATACTATCCATCCATACCTGTGGTGCATTTCAGTTTTGCACAGTTTGCTGACCACCAGTATATAATATATAGCAGTACGGTACAGTAGGCCACTGCTCTACCTACCTCTGTGTCGTCAAGTATACTATCCATCCATACCTGTGGTGCATTTCAGTTTTGTACAGTTTGCTGACCACCAGTATATAATATATAGCAGTATGGTACAGTAGGCCACTGCTCTACCTACCTCTGTGTCGTCAAGTATACTATCCATCCATACCTGTGGTGCATTTCAGTTTTGCACAGTTTGCTGACAACCAGTATATAATATATAGCAGTACGGTACAGTAGGCCACTGCTCTACCTACCTCTGTGTCGTCAAGTATACTATCCATCTATACCTGTGGTGCATTTCAGTTGTGCGCAGTATATATAGTAGTAGGCCATTGCTATTGATACTGGCATATAATTCCACACATTAAAAAATGGAGAACAAAAATGTGGAGGGTAAAATAGGGAAAGATCAAGATCCACTTCCACCTCGTGCTGAAGCTGCTGCCACTAGTCATGGGCGAGACGATGAAATGCCATCAACGTCGTCTGCCAAGGCCGATGCCCAATGTCATAGTAGAGAGCATGTAAAATCCAAAAAACAAAAGTTCAGTAAAATGACCCAAAAATCTAAATTAAAAGCGTCTGAGGAGAAGCGTAAACTTGCCAATATGCCATTTACGACACGGAGTGGCAAGGAACGGCTGAGGTCCTGGCCTATGTTCATGGCTAGTGGTTCAGCTTCACATGAGGATGGAAGCACTCATCCTCTCGCTAGAAAAATGAAAAGACTTAAGCTGGCAAAAGCACAGCAAAGAGCTGTGCGTTCTTCTAAATCACAAATCCCCAAGGAGAGTCCAATTGTGTCGGCTGCGATGCCTGACCTTCCCAACACTGGACGGGAAGAGGTGGCGCCTTCCACCATTTGCACGCCCCCTGCAATTGCTGGAAGGAGCACCCGCAGTCCAGTTCCTGATAGTCAAATTGAAGATGTCACTGTTGAAGTACACCAGGATGAGGATATGGGTGTTGCTGGCGCTGAGGAGGAAATTGACAAGGAGGATTCTGATGGTGAGGTGGTTTGTTTAAGTCAGGCACCAGGGGAGACACCTGTTGTCCGTGGGACGAATATGGCCATTGACATGCCTGGTCAAATTACAAAAAAAATCACCTCTTCGTTGTGGAATTATTTTAACACAAATGCGGACAACAGGTGTCAAGCCGTGTGTTGTCTTTGTCAAGCTGTAATAAGTAGGGGTAAGGACGTTAACCACCTCGGAACATACTCCCTTATACGTCACCTGCAGCGCATTCATCATAAGTCAGTGACAAGTTCAAAAACTTTGGATGACAGCGGAAGCAGTCCACTGACCACTAAATCCCTTCCTCTTGTAATCAAGGTCCTGCAAACCACACCACCAACTCCCTCAGTGTCAATTTCCTCCTTACACAGGAAAGCCAATAGTCCTGCAGGCCATGTCACTGGCAAGTCTGACGAGTCCTCTCCTGCCTGGGATTCCTCCGATGCATCCTTGCGTGTAACGCCTACTGCTGCTGGCGCTGCTGTTGTTGCTGCTGGGAGTCGATCGGCATCCCAGAGGGGAAGTCGGAAGACCACTTGTACTACTTCCAGTAAGCAATTGACTGTCCAACAGTCCTTTGCGAGGAAGATGAAATATCACAGCAGTCATCCTGCTGCAAAGCGGATAACTCAGGCCTTGGCAGCCTGGGCGGTGAGAAACGTGTTTCCGTTATCCACCGTTAATTCACAGGCAACTACAGACTTGATTGAGGTACTGTGTCCTCAGTACCAAATACCATCTAGGTTCCATTTCTCTAGGCAGGCGATACCGAAAATGTACACAGACCTCAGAAAAAGAGTCACCAGTGTCCTAAAAAATGCAGTTGTACCCAATGTCCACTTAACCACGGACATGTGGACAAGTGGAGCAGGGCAGACTCAGGACTATATGACTGTGACAGCCCACTGGGTAGATGTATTGCCTCCCGCAGCAAGAACAGCAGCGGCGGCACCAGTAGCAGCATCTCGCAAATGCCAACTCGTTCCTAGGCAGGCTACGCTTTGTATCACTGCTTTCCAGAAGAGGCACACAGCTGACAACCTCTTACGGAAACTGAGGAACATCATCGCAGAATGGATTACCCCAAATGGACTCTCCTGGGGATTTGTGACATCGGACAACGCCAGCAATATTGTGCGTGCATTACATCTGGGCAAATTCCAGCACGTCCCATGTTTTGCACATACATTGAATTTGGTGGTGCAGAATTATTTAAAAAATGACAGGGGCGTGAAATAGATGCTGTTGGTGGCCCGAAGAATTGCGGGCCACTTTCAGCATTCAGCCACCGCCTGCCGAAGACTGGAGCACCAGCAAATAGTCCTGAACCTGCCCTGTCATCATCTGAAGCAAGAGGTGGTAACGAGGTGGAATTCAACCCTCTATATGCTTCAGAGGATGGAGGAGCAGCAAAAGGCCATTCAAGCTTATACATCTGCCTACGATATTGGCAAAGGAGGGGGAATGCACCTGACTCAAGCGCAGTGGAGAATGATTTCAACGTTGTGCAAGGTTCTGCAACCCTTTGAACTTGCCACACATGAAGTCAGTTCAGACACTGCCAGCCTGAGTCAGATCATTCCCCTCATCAGGCTTTTGCAGAAGAAGCTGGAGACATTGAAGGAGGAGCTAAAACAGAGCGATTCCGCTAGGCATGTGGGACTTGTGGATGGAGCCCTTAATTCGCTTAACCAGGATTCACGGGTGGTCAATCTGTTGAAATCAGAGCACTACATTTTGGCCACTGTGCTCGATCCTAGATTTAAAACCTACGTTGTATATCTCTTTCCGGCAGACACAAGTCTGCAGAGGTTCAAAGATCTGCTGGTGAGAAAATTGTCAAGTCAAGCGGAACGTGACCCGTCAACAGCTGCTCCTTCACATTCTCCCGCAACTGGGGGTGCAAGGAAAAGGCTAAGAATTCCGAGCCCACCCGCTGGCGGTGATGCAGGGCAGTCTGGAGCGAGTGCTGACATCTGGTCCGGACTGAAGGACCTGCCAACGATTACTGACATGTCGTCTACTGTCACTGCATATGATTCACCATTGAAAGAATGGTGGAGGATTATATGAGTGACCGCATCCGAGTAGGCACATCAGACAGTCCGTACGTATACTGGCAGGAAAAAGAGGCAATTTGGAGGCCCTTGCAGAAACTGGCTTTATTTTACCTAAGTTGCCCCCCCCCCCTCCAGTGTGTACTCCGAAAGAGTGTTTAGTGCAGCCGCTCACCTTGTCAGCAATCGGCGTACAAGGTTACTTCCAGAAAATGTGGAGAAGATGATGTTCATCAAAATGAATTATAATCAATTCCTCCGTGGAGACATTCACCACCAATTGCCTCCAGAAAGTACACAGGGACCTGAGATGGTGGATTCCAGTGGGGACGAATTAATAATCTGTGAGGAGGGGGATGTTGTTATGAGCCACGGCTGTGGCTCATTCCTGTTTTGCAGTTTTGTTCTGTATTTCATGTTATACTTTTGTTTATGTTCCCCGTGGGTGTCATGGGGTGCTCAGAGCTCACCCTTAAGGAGGGGATACTGTTATGAACCACAGGTAGTGGTTCATTCCTATTTTATGTTTATTTAGTTGTCTTGCATGCCAGGATTTCCCATTGCTCTGTTTTGGATTACTCTTGTCTGCTGCCGCTGGTGAGTCTGTGCAATTGCAGCTTGTTCCCATGTGTTCAGCCTCATCTGGCTGCTGATTGCATCTTGTCAGCTTAGTCGTGCAGCAGGCCAGCTGCTAGAGATAATTAATTAGGCCTCTCTGATATATGCTGGCTCACGGCAGTTAGCAGATGCTGATGATATTCCTTGGTTTGCAGTCTGCTTTAAGTTTGAGCTGGTTCTTGTCAGTCCCTGTGTGGATTCCTGTGTCAGTCCCTGTGTGGATTCCTGTGTCAGTCCCTGTGTCTGATCCCGTGTCCTACCCTGAGTTCCAGTGGATTCTGCCTGTCCTCCAGTTCTGAAAGTCGGTGTCGGCAGCTTCCTGTTTGCCTGTATCTGTTGCAGAGAGTGTTTCCAGTCCTGCTCTATTCGGTTGTTCCTGTCCTCAGAGATCCTGTACTCGGAAGTTACCATCTGTTCCTGGAGTCTGACCGAGCACCTTTAACATCTGGTGGTGTTCGTGAGTCGCGGCGCAGCCGTGTGTTGCGGCTTGTCCGCTTCTGTTTATTATTTTGTTTAATTGTGTTCTGGAGCTTTGCGGAGGATTCCGCTTCCACAGATCCACTCTGGTGTCCGGCGGTGCCGGATAGGAGTGTCGGATCAGTGGATCCTTGGTTGTCCTTTTTCCTGGCGGCTAGTCCGCACATACCTTTTGATTTAGTTAGTTAGCTTGTAACCCCTGGCCTGGTTGCTTAGTCAGAGGGCCCCTTGTTATCACCCTGTCTCGGACTTCCCCTTGTCTCCCATTAAGACCTGCGGGGGCATCGGGGTTGGGCAGACATAATCCGCCCTTCGAACGCGGCTGCCATGGGCTCAAGCAACCATAGTCTCGCAGGGGATTTCTGATAACACGGGCGAGACAACGGAGTTAGGGCGCCAGGGGTTACTAGGCTATCCAGCTCCCACAACCAGCTTATTTTCCTGTACTCAGATCCCTGCCATAAGATCTCCTCCGGTCTGGAGTACAGGAATCATAACATTATCATCAGCCATACCACAAAAAAGAAATAAAACTTTTTTTTTTTCTTTTTTGGCCCAGTCCAGTGTCTAGTTTAGAATCCAGTCCTGTCTAGAATTCGGTGTTTAGAATCCAGTCCGGTGTTTAGAATCCAGTCCGGTGTTTAGAATCCAGTCCGGTGTTTAGAATCCAGTCCGGTGTTTAGAATCCAGTCCGGTGTTTAGAATCCAGTCCGGTGTTTAGAATCCAGTCCGGTGTTTAAAAAAAAAAAAAAAAAAAAAAAAAAAAGTCTTGTTTTGTTTAGCAAAATTTAGCCTTGCCTTGCCTTGCCTTGTCTTGCCTTGCCTTGTCTTGCCTTGCCTTGCCTTGCCTTGCCTTGCCTTGCCTTGTCTTGCCTTGTCTTGTCTTGTCTCGTCTAGTTTTAAATCCTCCTATGTCTACTATGCATGCCCTGCAGGCATCTCTCGCAGCTCTGAACTCTGTATTCAGTGCTTTGAGACCAGAGCGACTAGAAGTTTTGCAGCAATCCCTAAAGCAACTGCAAAACCTTCTGACTAAAATCTTGCTCATTTTGCCAGAAGTCGTTGAGAGTACATCTATCTCTAAAGAGACTCTTGCTCACAGTATGGTGACAAGAGAATCCTCTGGTCTAATTGAAGAGAAAAGGTTTAAAAGTTTTCTGCGGCCCAGGCTCTCAGAAGAGGAGCGTCTGCGTCGCAGAAACTTAAACTTATGCCTATATTGTGGGGGTTTAGGCCATTATCTGCAGACCTGTGAGTTGCGCAAGCCAAAGTGTGGTGACGAGTCTTGCCCTCTGGCCAAGTTGAGTCATGATACAAGATCTACTCCTGTCTCTACTGTGGCAGAGGTACTTGTCACACAACCCACACAAAAAAGCTCTCTGTCCTATAATTGGGGTCCTTGGGCAAGGGAGCCCCATTATAGATTCAGGAATCAAAAGAGAATGTTTCTCTCCTCTCTTGAGGTTCCTGTGGAAGCGGAGTTGCAAGTCCCTGGAGTGGTGCCCGTAGCCCAGGGTCCTGGAGTGGTGCCCGTAGCCCAGGGTCCTGGAGTGGTGCCCGTAGCCCAGGGTCCTGGAGTGCCCGTAGCCCAGGGTCCTGGAGTGGTGCCCGTAGCCCAGGGTCCTGGAGTGGTGCCCGTAGCCCAGGGTCCTGGAGTGGTACCCGATGCCCAGAGTGCTGGAGCGGTACCCGATGCCCAGAGTGCTGGAGCGGTACCCGATGCCCAGAGTGCTGGAGCGGTACCCGATGCCCAGAGTGCTGGAGCGGTACCCGATGCCCAGAGTGCTGGAGCGGTACCCGATGCCCAGAGTGCTGGAGCGGTACCCGATGCCCAGAGTGCTGGAGCGGTACCCGATGCCCAAGCTTATAGAGGGACATCAAATATTGTAGCTCAGGTTTCCATACCAGATGGGGTCTCAGAAGCTGTTACCCCAGGTAGGGATTTGAAAAGCGCAATCCCAGAAAGGGTATCTAAAACCATAGTTCTTGAAGGGAACTCGAGAAGCAAAACCCCAGAAGGGATCTTTGAAGTAATATCCCCAAGTGGGGTCTCGAGAGACGCAGCCCCAAAGAAGGGTCTAGAAGTCGCTTCCCCAGGAAAGAACTTAAGAAGCATAGCATTAGTGGAGGATCTGAACGTTATTGCTTCAGCAAAAGTCCCGGAAGTCATAGTCCCGGGAGAACTTTCGATAATTATCGACTCAGAGAGGGAGGCCGATGGCCCAATCCCAGTCAGGGAGGCCAACGGCCCGGTCCCAGTAAAAGAATCCGAGGTGCTGACCCCAGCGGGGTTCCCGGAGGCCACTGCCCCAGCGGGGTTCCCGGAGGCCACTGCCCCAGCGGGGTTCCCGGAGGCCACTGCCCCAGGTGGGGTTCAGAAAGCCACTGCCCCAGGTGGGGTTCAGAAAGTCACTGCCCCGGGTGGGGTTCAGAAAGTCACTGCCCCGGGTGGGGTTCAGAAAGTCACTGCCCCGGGTGGGGTTCAGAAAGTCACTGCCCCGGGTGGGGTTCAGAAAGTCACTGCCCCGGGTGGGGTTCAGAAAGTCACTACCCCAGGTGGGGTTCAGAAAGTCACTGCCCCGTGTGGGGTTCAGAAAGTCACTGCCCCGTGTGGGGTTCAGAAAGTCACTGCCCCGTGTGGGGTTCAGAAAGTCACTGCCCCGTGTGGGGTTCAGAAAGTCACTGCCCCGTGTGGGGTTCAGAAAGTCACTGCCCCGGGTGGGGTTCAGAAAGTCACTGCCCCGGGTGGGGTTCAGAGAGTCTCAGCCTCAAGTAAGGGCAATAGTGACCAGGTCCTAGCAAAGCACTTCAGTCAGTCAGATGGGAAGGAAACAGATCCTGACTCTGATATCTCAACATCCATAATCTTTGATGGGGACTTAGCCCAATTTCTGGCGCTTTACAAACACTATTACATTATTATGTTGTCTAGACCATTTCTGGGCATCACTCCAGAGAACATTGTGCTCTATCTTATTTATTCTTTTAAAGGAGAGCCTTTTGAGTGGGCGACCAGCCTAATGAAAGCTGAAGATCCCATTCTTCAGGATCCCCCAGCATTCAGTGATGCAATTATTAAAAGATATGGTTCCAAAGAAATTGGTTCAAGTTCCTCTAAATCACCCGTCTTGTCTGCTGAGAGTCCACAAAATACTGTAAACTCGGCACAGGAGTCTCAGCCCGTTGTTGTGACTGCAGGATGTGCTTTTCTGACTACTTCTTCTAATAATAGTACTTTACCGGAAAGTTCAGCTCCCAAGGGTAAGAGACCTGTCTCTGATTTGAACGCAGCCTTGCTGGGTGGTACCATCAGTTCAGACAATGTTTGGGGAATTACCTTGGTCAGACCTAAAGAGCTTTGTAAAAAGAAGAAGAAGAAAAAGAAATTAATTTTTTGACTCTTGCCTTGATAAAAAAAAAAAAAAGATTTTTTTCCCTTGTCTTGTGTCCAGTGGCCACCATCAAGGGGAGGGCACTGTTACAAGCTGTGGTTGCAGCTTGTTTCTGTTTTCGTGTCTGTTAGACCAATGTGTCAGTTTTTTTTTTTTTTTTTTTTTTTTGTATCCCTTGTTCTGGATAGTCTGAATTTTGGGGTCTTTTGACCCCTCCTCAAGGGGGGGGTACTGTTATGAGCCACGGCTGTGGCTCATTCCTGTTTTGCAGTTTTGTTCTGTATTTCATGTTATACTTTTGTTTATGTTCCCCGTGGGTGTCATGGGGTGCTCAGAGCTCACCCTTAAGGAGGGGATACTGTTATGAACCACAGGTAGTGGTTCATTCCTATTTTATGTTTATTTAGTTGTCTTGCATGCCAGGATTTCCCATTGCTCTGTTTTGGATTACTCTTGTCTGCTGCCGCTGGTGAGTCTGTGCAATTGCAGCTTGTTCCCATGTGTTCAGCCTCATCTGGCTGCTGATTGCATCTTGTCAGCTTAGTCGTGCAGCAGGCCAGCTGCTAGAGATAATTAATTAGGCCTCTCTGATATATGCTGGCTCACGGCAGTTAGCAGATGCTGATGATATTCCTTGGTTTGCAGTCTGCTTTAAGTTTGAGCTGGTTCTTGTCAGTCCCTGTGTGGATTCCTGTGTCAGTCCCTGTGTGGATTCCTGTGTCAGTCCCTGTGTCTGATCCCGTGTCCTACCCTGAGTTCCAGTGGATTCTGCCTGTCCTCCAGTTCTGAAAGTCGGTGTCGGCAGCTTCCTGTTTGCCTGTATCTGTTGCAGAGAGTGTTTCCAGTCCTGCTCTATTCGGTTGTTCCTGTCCTCAGAGATCCTGTACTCGGAAGTTACCATCTGTTCCTGGAGTCTGACCGAGCACCTTTAACATCTGGTGGTGTTCGTGAGTCGCGGCGCAGCCGTGTGTTGCGGCTTGTCCGCTTCTGTTTATTATTTTGTTTAATTGTGTTCTGGAGCTTTGCGGAGGATTCCGCTTCCACAGATCCACTCTGGTGTCCGGCGGTGCCGGATAGGAGTGTCGGATCAGTGGATCCTTGGTTGTCCTTTTTCCTGGCGGCTAGTCCGCACATACCTTTTGATTTAGTTAGTTAGCTTGTAACCCCTGGCCTGGTTGCTTAGTCAGAGGGCCCCTTGTTATCACCCTGTCTCGGACTTCCCCTTGTCTCCCATTAAGACCTGCGGGGGCATCGGGGTTGGGCAGACATAATCCGCCCTTCGAACGCGGCTGCCATGGGCTCAAGCAACCATAGTCTCGCAGGGGATTTCTGATAACACGGGCGAGACAACGGAGTTAGGGCGCCAGGGGTTACTAGGCTATCCAGCTCCCACAACCAGCTTATTTTCCTGTACTCAGATCCCTGCCATAAGATCTCCTCCGGTCTGGAGTACAGGAATCATAACAGATGTACACAGTGAAAGGAGTGAGGAATCGGACGATGAGGAGGAGGTGGACATCTTGCCTCTGTAGAGCCAGTTTGTGCAAGGAGAGATTGATTGCTTCTTTTTTGGTGGGGGCCCAAACCAACCAGTCATTTCAGTCACAGTTGTGTGGCAGACCCTGTCGCTGAAATGATGGGTTTGTTAAAGTGTGCATGTCCTGTTTATACAACATAAGGGTGGGTGGGAGGGCCCAAGGACAATTCCATCTTGCACCTCTTTTTTCTTTCATTTTTCTTTGCATCATGTGCTGTTTGGGGACTATTTTTTTGAAGTGCCATCCTGCCTGACACTGCAGTGCCACTCCTAGATGGGTCAGCTGTTTGTGTCGGCCACTTGTGTCGCTTAGCTTAGCCATCCAGTGACCACAGTGCACCTCTTTTTTTCTTTGCATCATGTGCTGTTTGGGGACTATTTTTTAAATCGACCATCCTGTCTGACACTGCAGTGCCACTCCTAGATGGGCCAGGTGTTTGTGTCGGCCACTTGGGTCGCTTAGCTTAGTCATCCAGCGACCTCGGTGCAAATTTTAGGACTAAAAATAATATTGTGAGGTGTGAGGTGTTCAGAACAGACTGGAAATGAGTGGAAATTATGGTTATTGAGGTTAATAATACTATGGGATCAAAATGACCCCCAAATTTTATGATTTAAGCTGTTTTTGAGGGTTTTTTGTAAAAAACACCCGAATCCAAAACATACCCGAATCCGACAAAAAATTTTCAGGGAGGTTTTGCCAAAACGCGTCCGAATCCAAAACACGGCCGCGGAACCGAATCCAAAACCAAAACCCGTAAAATGTCCGGTGCACATCACTACTTTTATCGTATATGGTACTAAGATGCGCCTGGCATCCGCAGTATAAATTAGAGCGGGCATTTTAAATATTTGTTAGAAAGCAATTTGGTATTTACAGTTCTCACAGAACCGAACCATACCGAACTTCACCATTCGAGTCCGGTTCCGAGCCAGGCTCGGGTTTTCCCGCCTGACTCAGAAACCAGAATGAGGTAAAACGTCATCATCCCGCTGTTGGATTCTCACGGGGTTTGGATTCCATATAAGGATCCGCGCGTCCCTGCCATTTTCACTCCGGCATTGGAGAGTGTAGAGAGAGAGGTCGTGTCTCCGTCCTCAGTGTCCTCTGTGGTAGTGTCTTGTGCTGTATTTGTCCAGTCACAGTATTTGTGTCCTCTTGCTGCCATATGTCCATTGCTGCTGTGTTGTGCTGCATCAGTTCAGTGGTGGTGTATTGTGCTGCATCAGGCCAGTGGTAGTGTCCTGGCCATTAGTCATTTCAGTGACCAGGCAGTCACAGTGGTATACGCTGCTGCTATATGTCCACTGCTGCCATATTATGTCAACAACAACAACAAGTCCCTTACAGTGTTGCTGTGTTGTGCTGCATCAGACCAGTGGTAGTGTCCTGGCCATCAGCCATCAGTCATTCCTATGCCACATATTGTGTTGTATAGCTCCAAAAAAATAATGGAGAACAAAAATTTGGAGGATAAAATGGGGAAAGATCAAGAACCACTTCCTCCTAGTGCGGAAGCTGCTGCCACTAGCCATGACATAGATGATGAAATGCCATCAACGTCGTCTGCCAAGGCTGATGCCCAATGTTATAGTAGAGGGCATGTAAAATCCAAAAAGCCAAATTTCAGTAAAAAGACCCAAAAAAAGAAATGTAAATGGTCTGAGGAGAAACGTAAACTTGCCAATATGCCATTTACGACACGGAGTTGCAAGGAACGGCTAAGGCCCTGGCCTATGTTCATGACTAGTGGTTCAGCTTTACATGACGATGGAAGCCCTCATAACTGAGGCCTTGACACTTATGTTGGTGTTACACGTGCGTCCGGTATCCGCCATTAGTGCAGTGGGATTTAGACAATTGATGGAGGTATTGTGTCCCCAGTACCAAATCCCATCTAGATTCTACTTCACTAGGCAGGCGATACCGAGATTTTGCCATTTAATTCCAGTGATTTGGACGTATAATTCCAGTGATTTGCACGTATAATTCCAGTTATTTTGCCATTTAATTCCAGTGATTTGGACGTATAATTCTAGTGGTAATTGTTTGTGTCGCTTTGCTTAGTCATACAGCTACCTCATTGCACCTCTTCGACATCTTTGCATGAGGTGCTGTTTGTGGCCTAATTTTTGAAAAGTGCCATCCTGTCTGACACTGCCGTATGAGTCCAGGGGTACTGCAGTATTAGTCCTGGGGTACTGCCGTATAAGTCCACCAATTGCAGAATTTTTTTTAAAATGACAGGGGCGTGCTGGAGATGCTGTCAGTGGACCGAATAATTGCGGCCCACTCCCGACATTCAGCCACTGCGTGACACTACTAGATGAGCCAGGTGGTTGTGTCGCTTAGCTTAGTCATACAGCAACCTCGGTGCACCTTTTTTTCTTCTTTGCATCATGTGCTGTTTGGGGACTATTTTTTTAAAATGCCATCCTGTCTGACACTTCCGTATATGTCCAGTGGTACTGCCATTTAATTCCAGTGATTTGGACATATAATTCCAGTGATTTGGACGTATAATTCCAGTGGGAATGGTTTGTGTCGCTTGGCTTAGTCATACAGCTACCTCAATGCACCTCTTCTGCATCTTTGCATGAGGTGCTGTTTGTGGCCTAGTTTTTGAAAAGTGCCATCCTGTCTGACACTGCAGTGCCACTCCTAGATGGGCCAGGTGTTTGTGCCGCACACTTGTGTCGGGATCCGGTCTGAAGATCGACAGTGTCTAGGTCGACAATGTTTAGGTCGACCACTATAGGTCGACAGTCACTAGGTCGACATGGATGGAAGGTTGACAGGGTTTCTAGGTCGACATGTGCTAGGTCGACAGGTCTAAAGGTCGACATGAGTTTTTCACATTTTATTTTTTTGGGGGGATTTTTTCATACTTAACGATCCACGTGGACTACGATTGGAACGGTAAAGTGTGCCGAGCGAAGCGGTAGCGGAGCGAAGGCACCATGCCCGAAGCATGGCGAGCGAAGCGAGCCATGCGAGGGGACGCGGTGCACTAATTTGGGATCCCGGTCACTCTACGAAGAAAACGACACAAAAAAATAATAATTCCTCATGTCGGCCTTTAGACCTGTCGACCTAGCACATATCGACCTAGAAACCCTGTCGACCTTCCATCCATGTCGACCTAGTGACTGTCGACCTATAGTGGTCGACCTAAACATTGTCGACCTAGATACTGTCGATAAAACGAACCACACCCCTTGTGTCGCCTAGCTTGGTCATACAGCCACCTCGGTGCAACTTATAGGCCTAAAAATAATATTGTGAGGTGTTCAGAATACACTGGAAATGAATGTTATTGAGGTTAATAATACCGTAGGAGCAAAATTACCCCACAATTCTGTGATTTTAGCTGTTTTTATGTTTTCCCCCCCCAAAAATCATCCAGATCCAAAACCAGAACCAAAACACGAAAGTGGAATTAGAACCAAAACCAAAACACGAAAAGTGCCAGCTGCACATCTCTATTTATTAGCATTTGATCATTTTGTGGCAGCATTTTGTTTGTGTACCATTACTCTGAAAACATCTTGGGGGTAATTCCAAGTTGATCGCAGCAGGAAATTTTTTAGCAGTTGGGCAAAACCATGTGCATTGCAGCAGTGCCGTTTCTAGGGGCGGGCGAGCCGTGCAATCGCACGGGGCGCCCGCCGCGGCACTTTGTTAATCCTTGTCGCCTCTCCCGAGCGCTCCTGCTCGGGGGGCGGAGTTTCGCGTAATGACGCGTTGCGTCGTGACGTCACGACGCAAACGCGTCATTCCGCAAAGCCCCGCCCCCCGAGCAGGAGCGCTCGGGAGAGGCGACAAGGAGAACGAGAAGCAAGAAGGAGGAGGCGGCCGGCGCGAGGGACGTGAGGCGGCGGGACCGAAGAGCGGGAAGACGTAAGTATTCTCTCTCTCTCTCCCCCTTCCTTCTCCTCAGCTTGAAACCTGCCTGCCGCTGCCGCACTGTGTAAAATGGGGGCACCTGCCTATGGGGATACCTGCCTGCCACACTGTGTAATATGGGGGCACCTGCCTATGGGGATACCTGCCTGCCACACTGTGTAATATGGGGGCACCTGCCTATGGGGATACCTGCCTGCCACACTGTGTAATATGGGGGCACCTGCCTATGGGGATACCTGCCTGCCACACTGTGTAATATGGGGGCACCTGCCTATGGGGATACCTGCCTGCCACACTGTGTAATATGGGGGCACCTGCCTATGGGGACACCTGCCTGCCACACTGTGTAATATGGGGGCACCTGCCTATGGGGATACCTGCCTGCCACACTGTGTAATATGGGAGCACCTGCCTATGGGGATACCTGCCTGCCACACTGTGTAATATGGGGGCACCTGCCTATGGGGACACCTGCCTGCCACACTGTGTAATATGGGGGCACCTGCCTGCGTACTGTGTAATATGGGGGCACCTGCCTGCGTACTGTGTAATATGGGGGCACCTGCCTGCGTACTGTGTAATATGGGGGCACCTGCCTGCGTACTGTGTAATATGGGGGCACCTGCCTGCGTACTGTGTAAAATGGGGGCACCTGCCTGCGTACTGTGTAAAATGGGGGCACCTGCCTGCGTACTGTGTAAAATGGGGGCACCTGCCTGCGTACTGTGTAAAATGGGGATACCTGCCTGCGTACTGTGTAAAATGGGGATACCAGCCTTCCGCGCTGTGTAAAATGGGGACACCTGCCTGCCGCGCTGTGTAAAATGGGGACACCTGCCTGCCGCGCTGTGTAATATGGGGACACTTGCCTGCTGTAATGTGTAAAAAGGGGACTTTTTTATTTTTATTTTTTCCCCACTGTGGTGGGTGTGATGATATTAGATGAGGCCATGCCCACTTTAATGAGACCACGCCCATCTTAATCAGGCCACACACCCTTGTCGGGAGCGCGCGCGCCTACGGCGCGCGCATGCTTTTTCTTTTTATGGCTATATGGGGGGGGGGGCACAATTTTTTTTTTTTTTTAGAGCAATGGGGGGGGGGGGGGGGGGGCGCATTTTGAAATCTCGCACTGGGAGCCAAATTGTCTAGAAACGGCCCTGCATTGCAGGGGAGGAAGATATAACATGTGCAGAGAGAGATAGATTTGGGTGTGGTGAGTTCAATCTGCTATCTAAATTGCAGTGTAAAAATAAAGCAGCCAGTATTTACCCTGCACAGAAACAAAATAACCCACCCAAATCTAACTCTCTCTGCATATGTTATATCTGCCCCCCCTGCAGTGCACATGGAATTAGATTTGGGTGGGTTATATTGTTTCTGTGCAGGGTAAATACTGGCTGCTTTATTTTTACACTGCAAATTAGATTGCAGATTGAACACACCACACCCAAATCTAACTCTCTCTGCACATGTTATATCTGCCTCCCCTGCAGTGCACATGGTTTTGCCCAGTTGCTATCAAAAATCCTGCTGCGATCAACTTGGAATTACCCCCATGGTGTTGCCCAACTGCTAACAAAGTTCCTGCTGCGATCAACTCTGAATTACCCCCTAAATTCCCAACGTTAGTACATACTTGTGTTGATTGCATTGCATATGCATTTTGCATTTGCGAAACCTGAGTACTTGAACTTACTTAGAGTACTGTCTTTTTGAATTGTTCTCCCCACTGAACATTGGCCCTCATTCCGAGTTGTTCGCTCGCAAGCTGCTTTTAGCAGCATTGCACATGCTAAGCCGCCGCCTACTGGGAGTGAATCTTAGCTTAGCAGAATTGCGAACGAAAGATTCTCAAAAGTGCGAATAGAAATTTCTCAGCAGTTTCTGAGTATCTCGACACTTACTTTGCCACTGCGATCAGTTCAGTCAGTTTCGTTCCTGGTTTGACGTCACAAACACACCCAGTGTTCGCCCAGACACTCCCCCGTTTCTCCAGCCACTCCCGCGTTTTTCCCAGAAACGGCAGCGTTTTTTCACACACACCCATAAAACGGTCAGTTTCCGCCCAGAAACACCCACTTTCTGTCAATCACACTCCGATCACCAGAACGAAGAAAATTCCTCGTAATGCCGTGAGTAAAATACCTAACTGTTGAGTAAAATAACAGAGCGCATGCGCTCTGCGAACATTGCGCATGCGCAGTAAGCGACTAATCGCAAAATAGAGACAATCGGCAACGAGCGAACAACTCGGAATGAGGGCCATTATGCTGAAGGTGTCACAATCCTGACTGTAGGTTTCATATTTGGTGACTTACCCCTGCCATCTGTCCCGGATCCTGTGTCTTTTTAAAACAGGTTGTCAGCTCTATGAGTTTTCCTGAGTTCTCTGCCTGAAAGGTAATAGTTAATTAGCTCCATCTGTGGTGATCTCCTGTGTGAGGCTGAATTCAGTAATCTGAAGTTTAGGCCTAAAAGCCAGCATCCTATGTTTTGCAGAAGTTCAGGCTTCAGTGTTCTCTCGGCCTGCTAGGCCTCATTCTACATCACAGCCTTGGCTAGAGTAGTCACATGACAGTGACTGTTCACCTGACCCAGAGTTGTTCAATCCTCTGCCAGCCTGAGACTCTCTGCATCACCTAATCCTGCTCACCAATCACCAAGGACCAGGAAGTATAAATCAGGAGGCTGACTGAAACTGGGCCAGTTCCTTGTGTCACACACAGCTTTGTGTGAGTCTTAAAGCTGAGCTCCCTAAAGGTAACCTTTGTACCTAAGTTCCTGTGGAAACTCTGTTCCCTTGTTACCGTTTGGTTTATTTTTGTGTTGCCATTGATTTCACCATTTCCATGAGTCTCAATGTAAAGGCACAGCTGCAGTGGTTCGTCTTAAAGGCACAGTACTGAATTCCGTATTCTCCACTGAAAACCACAGCTGTCGTATTTCAGTTTTACTGCTGTTGTAGTTGTGATCTCCAGAGCTCCCGTATCCCTGTGGCTTCCGTGCCTCCAAGAACCTCTGTGCCTCAGCATCTCCGTGCCTCCAAGAACCGCCGTGCCTCTGCACCTCCGTGGCTCAGCATCTCCGTGCCTCAGCACTTCCGAGCCTCCAAGAACCTCCATGCCTCAGCATCTCCGTGCCTCAGCACTTCCGTGCCTCCAAGAACCTCCGTGCCTCTGCACCTCCGTGCCTCTGCACCTCCGTGCCTCAGCACTTCCGTGCCTCCAAGAACCTCCGTGCCTCTGCACCTCCGTGCCTCAGCATCTCCGTGCCTCAGCACTTCCGTGCCTCCAAGAACCTCCGTGCTTCAGCACCTCCGTGCCTCCGTACCTCAGTACCTCCGTGCCTCAGTACCTCCGTGCTTCATCACCTCCGTGCCTCCGTGCCTTAGTACCTCCGTGCCTCAGTACCTCCGTGCTTCCAGCACCTCCGTGCTTCCAGCACCTCCGTGCCTCATTACCTCCGTGCCTCAGTACCTCCCCAGTGTCTCTATGCACCCCAGTGTCTCTACGCACCCCAGTGTCTCTACGCACCCCTACGCACCTCAGTGCCTCTACGCACCTCAGTGCCTCTACGCACCTCAGTGCCTCTACGCACCTCAGTGTCTCCAAGCACCTCAGTGTCTCCAAGCACCTCAGTGTCTCCAAGCATCTCAGTGTCTCCAAGCACCCCGTGCCCTTTAGCACAGTTGTACCTGGTATTATTCACTGATTCATCAGCGCCTTTCCAGTTCTGTCTTTCAGGAGACCTTCAGCGCCCACACGTGCTTCCTGTCTGCCGACCTAATCCTGCATGAGGAGAACCTAGATTCGGCCATCTCTGCTGCGGTTCCTCTTCCCAGTCGGAAGAAACCCTGAGTCCACAACATTCCCAAACCAGGTCAGTGGTAGTATTCATATAATCCTCCAGTCGCCCGCACAGACTTCACTAACACCAGGTTCACAAAACCTCAGTCATGATAGTAGGAACTGGCCACATGGACCAGGCCGAAAGTGTTTGTCTGACGCAGGACCTCCTAAGCAATATCGCAGGACACTTGGAAGATCTGGAGTCGACTCAGCATCAATTGGCACAGTGTCTGCAGCGGAGTTCTTTCTCCAGAGATTCTCTGACCTTCTGCACTAGGACTCCTGACCAACTGCAGATTTTCTACCAGATGTTATTACAGTTACAAGAACTTTTGTCTAGTATTCTTTCTGTGATGCCTGATCTCTTCAGGAATACTACCAACGTTGTTGATCCTGTTTTGTCCCAACCAGTTAATAGAGTCTCTTCCTCTGTGCAAGGAAAAGTTGTTCATCAGAGCTATCCACGGCCCAAGCTCTCTGAAGCTGAACATCAGCGGCGTAGGGAGCTACACCTCTGTCTTTACTGTGGAAATTCCGGTCATTTTGTTAAAGACTGCATTCTTCGCAAGCCAGGGAATGGTGACAAATCTCAGTATCATAGTGCTCATGTCTACCAGTCATCCACAATAGCTGATCCTGCTACTGCTGACGGGGGTATCAAGAAGGCTACTCTGAAAGAGACTCAAATTTATGACTGGGGTCCGGTGATTAAAAGCCCTTATTCCAAGTTGGGTGTCCAAAGAAGAATATTCAAGCCATTTAGAGTCACAGAGGAGTCAGAGTGTCCAGCCCAAGGAGGGGCGTCCGTGTCTTCAGCCCAAGGAGGGGCGTCCGTGTCTTCAGCCCAAGGAGGGGCGTCCGTGTCTTCAGCCCAAGGAGGGGCGTCCGTGTCTTCAGCCCAAGGAGGGGCATCCGTGTCTTCAACCCCAGTGAGGGGTTCAGAGCGTCCAGCCCCAGTGAGGGGTTCAGAGGGTCCAGCCCCAGAGAGACTACAGAGCGCTGCCCAGCCAGATAGACTACAGAGCGCTGCCCAGCCAGAGAGACTACAGAGCGCTGCCCAGCCAGAGAGACTACAGAGCGCTGCCCAGCCAGAGAGTCTACAGAGCGCTGCCCAGCCAGAGAGTCTACAGAGCGCTGCCCAGCCAGAGAGTCTACATAGTGCTGCCCAGCCAGAGAGTCTACATAGTGCTGCCCAGCCAGAGAGTCTACATAGTGCTGCCCAGCCAGAGAGTCTACATAGTGCTGCCCAGCCAGAGAGTCTACAGAGTGCTGCCCAGCCAGAGAGTCTACAGAGTGCTGCCCAGCCAGAGAGTCTACAGAGTGCTGCCCAGCCAGAGAGTCTACAGAGTGCTGCCCAGCCAGAGAGTCTACAGAGTGCTGCCCAGCCAGAGAGTCTACAGAGTGCTGCCCAGCCCCGTGAAGAGGGGGCTCTTGCCTTAGCCCAGCCCCGTGAAGAGGGGGCTCTTGCCTTAGCCCAGCCCCGTGAAGAGGGGGCTCTTGCCTCAGCCCAGCCCCGTGAAGAGGGGGCTCCTGCCTTAGTTCAGCCCCGTGAAGAAAGGGCTCAGCCCGTCCCGGTTCCAGCCGGTCCAGCAATATTCCAGGCTCCACCTGGTCAGTCCGTCCCGGTTCCAGCCGGTCCAGCAATACTCCAGGCCCAGCCTGGTCAGTCCGTCCTGGTTCCAGCCGGTCCAGCAATACTCCAGGCCCAGCCTGGTCAGTCCGTCCCGGTTCCAGCCGGTCCAGCAATATTCCAGGCTCCACCTGGTCAGTCCGTCCCGGTTCCAGCCGGTCCAGCAATATTCCAGGCCCAGCCTGGTCAGTCCGTCCCGGTTCCAGCCGGTCCAGCAATACTCCAGGCCCAGCCTGGTCAGTCCGTCCCGGTTCCAGCCGGTCCAGCAATACTCCAGGCCCAGCCTGGTCAGTCCGTCCCGGTTCCAGCCGGTCCACCAATATTCCAGGCTCCACCTGGTTAGTCCGTCCCGGTTCCAGCCGGTCCAGCAATACTCCAGGCCCAGCCTGGTCAGTCCGTCCCGGTTCCAGCCGGTCCAGCAATACTCCAGGCCCAGCCTGGTCAGTCCGTCCCGGTTCCAGCCGGTCCAGCAATATTCCAGGCTCCACCTGGTCAGTCCGTCCCGGTTCCAGCCGGTCCAGCAATACTCCAGGCCCAGCCTGGTCAGTCCGTCCCGGTTCCAGCCGGTCCAGCAATACTCCAGGCCCAGCCTGGTCAGTCCGTCCCGGTTCCAGCCGGTCCAGCAATACTCCAGGCTCCGCCTGGTCAGTCCGTCTCGGTTCCAGCAATACTCCAGGCCCAGCCTGGTCAGTCCGTCCCGGTTCCAGCCGGTCCAGCAATACTCCAGGCCCTGCCTGGTCAGTCCGTCCCAGTTCCATCCGGTCCAGCGATACTCCAGGACCAGTCTGGTCAGTCTTCGTTGGCTCCAGCCAATTCAAGTATCCTCGGATCCAATCCAGTCCTACTCGTCCAGCCAAAGCTTTCTTCAGCTTCAGCCTCTAAGCTTTCGTCTGATGGTTTTTCACCTATTTACTTTGATGGAGATTTATTGCAATATGCCGCTCTGGTTGAACAATTTCTCTCTCGGATGGAGTCTGATCCTTTAGGTGCAGTAACTCCTTCCAACGTTACTCGATATCTGTTCCTGGCATTCAGAGGAAGAGCTTTGGAGTGGGCCAACATGCTTTTTGAGAGTAATGATCCTGTGTTCCATGACTTACAGACTTTTAGTAATGCTGTGGTTAAAGAATTTGGTTCTAAACCTTTGGAATCTGACTCGGTAAAAAATCATGCTCTAAAGGGAATGCAGAAGGAAGTTTGTGCTGTCCTCCCAGGGATAATCTAAGAATCTCCTTCGGACATTCCGCTGTCCTTGGTTAAAACCAAATATTCCCGTAAAAAGAAGAGGCATCAACGAAGGTCCTAAATTCTTCTGTATGAATTTCTCAAGTTCCTCTAAGATTCAAGATGGGTGTCCGGAGTCCACCCTTGAAGAGGGGGATACTGTCACAATCCTGACTGTAGGTTTCATATTTGGTGACTTACCCCTGCCATCTGTCCCGGATCCTGTGTCTTTTTAAAACAGGTTGTCAGCTCTATGAGTTTTCCTGAGTTCTCTGCCTGAAAGGTAATAGTTAATTAGCTCCATCTGTGGTGATCTCCTGTGTGAGGCTGAATTCAGTAATCTGAAGTTTAGGCCTAAAAGCCAACATCCTATGTTTTGCAGAAGTTCAGGCTTCAGTGTTCTCTCGGCCTGCTAGGCCTTATTCTACATCACAGCCTTGGCTAGAGTAGTCACATGACAGTGACTGTTCACCTGACCCAGAGTTGTTCAATCCTCTGCCAGCCTGAGACTCTCTGCATCACCTAATCCTGCTCACCAATCACCAAGGACCAGGAAGTATAAATCAGGAGGCTGAGTTAGAAACTGGGCCAGTTCCTTGATTCACACACAGCTTTGTGTGAGTCTTAAAGCTGAGCTCCCTAAAGGTAACCTTTGTACCTAAGTTCCTGTGGAAACTCTGTTCCCTTGTTACCGTTTGGTTTATTTTTGTGTTGCCATTGATTTCACCATTTCCATGAGTCTCAATGTAAAGGCACAGCTGCAGTGGTTCGTCTTAAAGGCACAGTACTGAATTCCGTATTCTCCACTGAAAATCACAGCTGTCGTATTTCAGTTTTACTGCTGTTGTAGTTGTGATCTCCAGAGCTCCCGTATCCCTGTGGCTTCCGTGCCTCCAAGAACCTCTGTGCCTCAGCATCTCCGTGCCTCCAAGAACCTCCGTGCCTCTGCACCTCCGTGCCTCAGCATCTCCGTGCCTCAGCACTTCCGTGCCTCCAAGAACCTCCGTGCCTCAGAATCTCCGTGCCTCAGCACTTCCGTGCCTCCAAGAACCTCCGTGCCTCTGCACCTCCGTGCCTCAGCATCTCCGTGCCTCCAAGAACCTCTGTGCCTCTGCACCTCCGTGCCTCAGCATCTCCGTGCCTCAGCACTTCCGTGCTTCCAAGAACCTCCGTGCTTCAGCACCTCCGTGCCTCCGTACCTCAGTGCCTCAGTACCTCCGTGCTTCAGCACCTCCGTGCCTTAGTACCTCCGTGCTTCCAGCACCTCCGTGCCTCAGTTCCTCCCCAGTGTCTCTACGCACCCCAGTGTCTCTACGCACCCCAGTGTCTCTACGCACCCCAGTGCCTCTACGCACCTCAGTGCCTCTACGCACCTCAGTGTCTCCAAGCACCTCAGTGTCTCCAAGCACCTCAGTGTCTCCAAGCATCTCAGTGTCTCCAAGCACCCCGTGCCCTTTAGCACAGTTGTACCTGGTATTCTTCACTGATTCATCAGCGCCTTTCCAGTTCTGTCTTTCAGGAGACCTTCAGCGCCCACACGTGCTTCCTGTCTGCCGACCTAATCCTGCATGAGGAGAACCTAGATTCGGCCATCTCTGCTGCGGTTCCTCTTCCCAGTCGGAAGAAACCCTGAGTCCACAACATTCCCAAACCAGGTCAGTGGTAGTATTCATATAATCCTCCAGTCGCCCGCACAGACTTCACTAACACCGGGTTCACAAAACCTCAGTCATGATAGAAGGAGGTTAAGTTGTTTCTATGTGAGTTCATTTTACTATTGAAAAGTACATGGTGCTCTTTTATATGTTGCTATGGGGCCAACAGATGACTAATTACTTATACCCCTGAGTGGAGGTGAAAGCTATAGCGCCCAATCAGGTTCTAGCTAGCATTTTATAGAATGTACTAGATATATCGGGAACGCCTTCCTCCTGTCAATCTTCTTGCGATCGCTGCTGCGACTGCTTTTTCGCTAGCGGCATCTCTGCCCAGTGACACGACACGCCTGAGCAGTGCGGCCGCCTCACATGCGCAGAACAGACCCATTCGCACCGCTGCGAAAAACAGCAGCGTGCAAACGGGTCGGAATGACCCCCATTATACCTAAGATCAGATTGGTTATTCTGGTCAGCGCCTCCACTCAGAGTGGTACAAAATATATCTCTAAACAATGCTCAGTTGTTTTGGCAAACTGTGACAACAAAACTAAGGTCATAGCAATCGCTGCATTCCAAACACATTGGGGCCAATTCAATTGTTTTTCCCTGCGGCTACCACTAGGAGGCGCAAAACATAGCAATTCAATTGTTTCTCCGTTTAGATGCCCAGTAGCCACGGGGCTGACATTTCTTCTAATAGCTTCCTGAGGTGTGAGAAGGAATGTGTGCAAAGTCGGCACTTTGGGTGTCCAAACAGGAGTTTGGGTGCAAAGCAGGACTTTAGACCGGTTTAGCCATTTGTCATGGCTAAACCCTGTCTGTTTGGGTCCGATATGTGCGATGTGCATGGGGGCCCATACATCAATTGATTTGTGGCAATTGTTTGGGTGTCTAAACAGTTCCATTTAGACGGGATTTTTACACTCCCTAAACAATTGAATCGGACCCATTTGACACCGATGAGTGGTGATTTAGGGAGTCATTCCGAGTTGATCGCTTGCTAGCAGTTTTTAGCAGCCGTGCAAACGCATTGTCGCCGCCCACCAGGGAGTGTATTTTCGCTTTGCAGAAGTGCGAACGCCTGTGCAGCAGAGCGCCTGCAAAAACATTTTGTGCAAAACAAGACCAGCCCTGGACTTACTCTTCATGTGCGTTGATTCTAACGTTGGAGGGTTGGCTTTTGACGTCACACACCCGCCCAGCGTTTGCCCAGCCACGCCTGCGTTTTTCCAAACACTGCCTGAAAACGGTCAGTTGGCACCCAGAAACGCCCCCTTCCTGTCAATCTTCTTGTGTTGTGCCGTGCGACTTAAAGCTTCGCTAGAACCTGTGCAAAATCACAAAGGTCTTTGTACCCATACGTCACGCGTGCGCATTACGGTGCATGCGCAGAAATGATTTTTTAGCCTGATCTCTGCGGAATGACCCCCTTAGTTTTAGTAGGCTGCACAGACTAAAGTTACTTTAGCATTGGTCTTCAAAGCCAATATCGACTGAGCTGTATCCTGAAATTCATTTTACTGAAATATCCACAAATGTCAGGAAAGTCACATTATCGTTGGAGGAGACTAATACCACGTTACAAAATATTTTATACGAAACAGTTTCCACTCATTCTCCACTACGCCCAGATTCTATGGCACTGTTGAATGTAAGGCTGTCAATTAGAAGACACTTGGTGAAACCTACGAAGGTCCTTTGGACAACAACTTAACTTTTTCACATCCCCATCAAACCTTATACAGGAATAGTTTCTATTCTGCCTCCTGACACCGCTCACATCAGACACTGTAATTCGGGAAGCTGCCTGGCAAGACCGGTTCTTGTATTTTTATTATGTTTATATTCAGTTCCTCCAATTTAAGTAAGTTCTCAAAGATGTCGAAGGTTCCTGGAAATTCTCATAATCTTCCCTGATGAGATCATGCATTCTCCCAGAGAATTAATTCACAGTTTTCTATTACACAATACAGAAAATGTATTAATCTGTTACTTGCGACAAATACATAAAGCAGTTAAAAGTAGTCAACACAGGTCAATATTTAATGATAAATTTAGCATCCAGTTTTCCAATGTAGCATTTGAACCCAAACAGCAACCTGGCAAGACACACACTGTCATTACAAAATCTCCAAAGTACCTTCAGCTAAGGGTGCAAAACTGTTTTTATAACTATACTAACAAACTCCATGTTCTTTTAGCCACACTGCTTAGAGCAGACCACAGCTCTGAATCTTTTCAAACTATTGGCAGGAAATGTTGGTTTCCCGTCCAATCCAATCATAATTCCTGAGCATATTTTTTGGAAACGTCCGTTTATTGTTTTTATAAAACAAACCTATAGAACAATAAAACACACAGGGGGTAATTCAGAGTTGATCGCAGCAGCAAATTTGTTAGCAGTTGGGCAAAACCATGGGGGCCATTCAGACCTGATCGCACGCTAGGTTTTTTCGCTGCACTGCGATCAGGTCAGAACTGCACATGCGTATGCACCGCAATGCGAAGGCGTGTCGCACGGGTACAAAGCGGATCGTTGCTGTGCGATGGGTTTAACGAAGAATCAATTTGCACAGCCGATCGCAAGGAGATTGACAGGAAGAAGGCATTTGTGGGTGTCAACTGACCGTTTTTTGGGAGTGTTTGGAAAAACGCAGGCGTGTCCAAGCGTTTGCAGGGTGGGTGTCTGACGTCAATTCCGGGACCGGACAGGCTGAAGTGATCGCAAGGGATGAGTAAGTTCTGGGCAACTCAGAAAGTGCACAAATATTTTTGTACCGCCCGGCTACACATGCGATCGCACACTTGGAAAGCAAAAAGACACTCCCGTATGGGCGGCGACTATCTGCTCGCAGCAGTGCAAAAAACCCCTAGCGAGCGATCGGGTCTGAATTAGGCCCCATTTGCACTGCAGGTTTGGCAGATGTAACATTTGAAGAGAGATTTAGATTTGGGTGGGCTATTTTGTTTCTGTGCAGGGTAAAATAGGATTTTAATACCTACCGGTAAATCCTTTTCTCCTAGTCCGTAGAGGATGCTGGGGACTCCAAAAGGACCATGGGGTATAGACGGGATCCGCAGGAGACATGGGCACACTATAAGACATTGAATGGGTGTGAACTGGCTCCTCCCTCTATGCCCCTCCTCCAGACCTCAGTTATAGGAACTTTGCCCAGGGAGACGGACATTTTCGAGGAAAAGGATTTTTTGTTACACTAAGGGTGAGATACATACCAGCTCACACCACAAACACACCGTACAACTGGATTATCAGGAATACCAGACACAGTATGAACGAAAACACAGCAACAAGCTGTTGAAGTCAAAAATATTACATAAAGAGAACATACAAACTACACACATATAAGTCGCTATACTTGCAAATATGCGCAGCGAGCACAGCAATATATGGTATCATCCGCATTTACATGGACATGCCACAGAGATGGATTCAACACTTATTTCATGCAGTACATAATTGTGGTGGTATCAAGTGCCAGACATCATGATGATTTAGAATTGTATATGATGGAGTGGTGTCATGTATGTGTATTATTTGAACGAGACAAGATAGACCGGTCATGTTTACTATTGAAGCAACCAGATTGATGTGTAGATTCATTTGATGCTTGTTGTGGGACATTGCAGCGGATAATTATGATTAAATGTATAAAAGCTAAAATCACTCTTATTAGGACAGTGGACAGGAAACTCAGGCCAGCCCCTTGGATGTCTTCAAGGCTGAACCTGATTACCATATACAAAGGGACTGGTGACTCATCGTGAACCCTTCCCCCAGAAACTAGATAACACATTGATCACACAGGAGCTCGGTGGCTTTTTGATCTCAGAGGATGATGGACTTGCTGCCAGTTCAGTTCCTGTATTTATTTACAGAGAGAGAGAGACATAAGATGCATTGGAGGGAATGGTAATTGTATCGCTGGCCTGTAACTGTATGTAATTGTATGTAACTGTATGTTTTAACTGCTTACTGTGTGAGTGTTACCATGTAACTATAGGTATACTGTACTTTGTAATATATATTGAATCTATATCCTTTTAATAACAAATATATACATCAATGAGCTTTGGAACTCAGATAATGTGTGGGTGTATTATATATATTAGAGCAGGAATTTTAAATATTTGTGAGAAATCAATTTGGCATTTACAGATGGGGCTGGTCCGCGATATCACGTTCTTAATGATGCACTGTACATTTTAAACGCAATGCTGTGGTCGATCAGCTTGTGATGGACGCATCTTAAAGCTCAGAAAATCATATCCGTGTGTATTGTTGTGTTATTAGTAAGACGCTGATATGAAATTCAAGGGACAATGCATTTCTCATAATATTTAAGATGCTAAAATTTATTTTTATTGTTGCAAAACAAGGTTCAAATAAGTCATATTGTGTTTGATTCAGATTGGATTGTTTATCTGTTTAAGTAGGTTTAAAAGTATATTTAAAAGTTGCTGCATAGCCTTGAGATAGTTTTTATTTTTAACTTAGGCCTAAAATAACTTCTAGTGCTTGTATGATGTGTGATTTCTTTGTGACAAAGGAAGCCGCATGGTCTGTCCTCCATTTTGGACTAACCACATGGCCTGTACACCATTTTGTGTAACCCTCATGGATGTGGAAGGGGGAGGAGCAGCGGCCATTTTGGGAAGGTCATTTTCTAAATGGCTGATTTTCACTGCTCAGAATAATCAGCTTTCCTTGGTCACATCAAACACCATTAATCAGTTACCAATGCATTTATTTAACCCATGCCATAGTCAATTACAAATAGTTTCAGCTGGGCCTAGTGAGAGTTAATAGATGAATACTTGATGTAAGAATTACACACAGATATAAACAAAGTTTTTTTCTTTTTCCTCCAGGATTTAGTTAAATCTGCTTGCTAGTTTAGGATAGCCACTGAAATGTTAATTAACCTGTCCCACTACCCTCTTGAACAGGCATATGAACCTCTGTTGATATGCAAATTAGAAGCACTGAATGGGTAAATGAGTCTCATAGGAGACCAGTGAATGGTACATATATATAATATTATTATAATTATGTGTATATTTATATCAGTGTATGTTCTGCAAGATAGCTATCCAATCTGAATCATATCATTTAAATTATTGATTATTGCTAGAGTCATTATAGATCTGTGTGAAATAGGATACATTTGTTGCTATATAGTTAAAACTGAAATAACAGTATTTTAAGGAAGTAAGCGTAAAGCACAAACGCAGTCTGGCCTGGTTGTAAAGGTTTATACAGAAAAAACTGTGTGTTGTGTTAAGTGAGCGATTATAGTTAGTATTGCTCACATTTATAGAAGTTGTGTGATTTGTTTTATTGCGGACGCAGGGTTTTGTACACGTGTCTCGGACAAAGTAAAGGACTGCGCACGCAGCGTAAGAGACACGCACGGTCGCGGGTTTACGCAAAGTGCGTAAGAATGCGGGCGCTGAGTACAAATTATACAATAGTGTCGTTTAGTTCAAAGGTGGGATAGTAGACATTTAATACAATAGCAGATAACTATCAGATTTCAAAAGCAGGTTACTCTAAATTTAGTTTCAAAACTGTATTGCCTCTGGGGTAAAGCTGCCTATCTGAATGAATTAAAATTTTCTGTACAGAAAAACCAAAGTGTATTTGAGTGAGCGAACGTAGGAGTGAGTGGATATTCGAACCCAGGGAATTCGGGATCCCATCGTGTGGTACACCAAGTGAGTGGAGGCTTGGTGGCGTGAGGCGGCTGACTCACGTTAGTATAAGGTTTAATACGTAAGTCGTGAGGAGACTTACACAGGAGCATGGTAGGGAATTGTGAATTGTGTTGTGACCCATATAGTTTTTGATACGCTCCGGCTGAGGTTTCGCAGCTTGTGATTCGATTCCAGTGGTCGTACAGCAGATTAGTAACAAGTACCTATATGCTGTGCGATTGGACCGCGCATTTGTGGGTGCGATATATAGCGCAACGTGATATCCTTTTTACGAGCTTTCGCGTAAAATCACGGTATCATTAGCGCTGTATAGAGCATACGCAAGCGTGATTTGTGTATAATAAAGCGCATAGGGAGTTTTCGCTGGTCTCTCTCAGGAAAATCTCCAACGACAGATACTTTACTGGAAAGGGTAAGTTATTCCTAAAAACTTCCAGTAAATATAGGTCAATAGGGGTCCTAAGTTGGGTACATTGCCTTCGCTATCGACAGTGTATGGTAGTACTGGTCAACGTGGGTGTGAGCGGGTGGGGTGAAGAGCGCTCGGAGAACTTTCACCGTCACCTTATATTGAGTATTTTGGTGTTTGTGGGAAAAGGCCCACAATTATGGGAGCCAGTTGCTCAAGTAAGGGACGTTTAACCAGGGTTCAGGTTGAAGAGCCGCGGCCCAGGGGGTCAGCAAAGTTTAAAGGAAAAAGTATTATGTGTGGGAAATATGGTCCACACGCTGAAGACTTTTTGTCTGAATGGGAACTGATAAAGCTAAATATTTATCGTATATAATACCCTTTATGAGGTCTAAGAACACTGTACGCTATCTACGTATGAAGTACCGTAAGGGTACGCTAGTTGCGTAACAATCGCTTTGCCGTGATCGAGACGCTCAAGCGTCACGTTCACTCACGGCCAAGAGATCACAGGCAGGCACGTTATTGGCTGTTGACTAAAGTAATGATTCGCTATAGCGTAGCGGACGCTCGGGACCACGAGGAGATCACCAGCGGCGCTGACGCTCTCTATATTAAACCTTTGTATCTAAACCATAAACAGTGTATTGTGCAGTAAAACCTTAGTGTAATGTTAGAGTGTAAATGCAACACAGTATAACCTTATTACCTTTAAAGCTGTTCGAGCGTCACCGACGCTCTGAGAATACTTAATACTATAAGAAACACACAGATACCGTGCTCAGGGTCCAACGCCTAAAATATATATTATGAATGCTATACTTGCAAAAGAGTTAAACACAATACAAGTCATACACTACAATATAACATAGACTACCTAACCAGATAACTACACAGGAAATACAATACAATACAATTTAAGGGAAAATGAGAGAGAAAGAGAAGGAGAGAGAGAGAGAGAAATTGAGAGAGATTGGCTCGGAATAACAAGAAGATCAATATGATTGCGGAGAAACACTTACGCACAAGGGGAAACGATCGCATGCGCCTCGATATCCAGCTCCCGATTATCAGCAATGAGAACCGTTGAAGAGAGTGAACTGGATATGGTCGGCCTGCCTATTTATGCCCCACACACAATACAATTCAATGGTCCCTACAATCTCATTGTTCATTGGACACAGGAATTCGGCTTCGCATTATAACAAAAGTCATAGGTTGATTCATACAGGTGGGCTGTGACTGCTTCCAACTGTTCAGGTGGGTGGGACACTGAGTTTCCCGCCGCATGACTAAATAAGAACAAATAATAGTAAATGGACATAAACTTCTTATGTCCATAACTATTCGCACGAGCGATTAATCCGCTCCAAACCAACACCGGAATATTGCTATTTAAATACTCTTCCGATGGGTACCAAACACCACTGTATGACCCCTGTTAGACCCTTCGTACAATACAAAGAGGGATCTCTCTGTTCAGGAACATGCTATGTTAACTAAACTTTCAGAATCTATCAAAGGGACCATGATCTACAAAATACATTATATAGTGAAAATATGTAATGATTGAGTCGCACGCTACGATCACATAAACTCTACCGTAAATACGCATACCGTGCGCCTGCAGGTGCCCGCGACTGTGAGTATGCGCACGTACGGGAGAGCGCACGCATGCGCAGCACGGACCTGTGTGAGGTGCAAATATGGTAGTGTGCATAGAGATATTTTTCTGACTTTGACAGTCCACCCTTTGGCAGTCAATAATAACTGCCACCTTCTAAAACATTTCAAAAAGAGAAAAATATATGTCAGGGGTTAATACATTTACATGGTTGGGTAGGGGAGGAGAGAAGAAGGTAGGAAAAGGGTATGACCTAGTGAGATAGCAGAAGCATGTGTGTATGAATCCGTGCTTGGGGGTCATGTATCATCGTGCCGTACGTGTTTTAACTCAAGCTTCGAGGTATTGCAAAGTATACATTTGAATTCCTTCTTATCCCGTGGTACGGGTCTGTGGATGGGCTGTCAAACTTTACCGAGCTCTTTTCGGCTTTGGTTGTAACAAAATGGGGGAGCACATTTTAGTTGATGATACATGAATGGGGGAGATATGTGATTGCTGATATCTGTGCCTGTATTCCCTATCGACTATGTGTGTCATTACCTGAGGGTTGCAGAAATGAAGAAAAGACATAATTACGGTAAATGCGGTGGTATTCTATGTCAGGTAAATGTACATTCGTCGATTGAGGTCTTGTTTGGTGTCTGTTGAATGCAGTCTTCTTTGTGCTTTTGCCCATAAGGTGCGAGCAAAAGCTGTCAATGTCCATAGATTTACAAAAGTGTTGGGCTAGCGTAATTTTAAAATTTCTAGGGAAACTGGGGATCCATGGCATAGTTCATCAAAAATCTGTGTATCAGGTTGTCAAAACTTCTTCTTTAATCTCTCTGTTGTCTGTATATCGGCTCATCAAATTCCTCGTCCAAGTGGGTCTTTTTACCTTGGAGGAAACGGAAAAACAGGTGAAAGAAACGGACCGTAGAAATCGCATTTTCATCACATCATTGTTTCTACATTTGGGTCATAAATCAAGTCCATTGGAATTACAGTTTCCTCACTCCTTAAACTCATTACCTTAGTGCGACGGTTGCACCTCATTAAAGCCTGACCGCATCTAAATATCAAACCAATCGTTATGATAACACCTAAGATACATAGGAGAAACTTCCCAACATCCATTATGACTCCTTGAGCCCAGTCTCCTAAACCAGAGAACCAATTTCGCGGGTTCAACCATGACACCCAACCAGTCAGCTCATTACCCACAGCAGCAAGGGTGAGATTGTGTCTCCTGCGAAATTCCCACTTCAGTTGGAGAATATCGTCCATCTTTTGGTCTATGACCTCGACCGGGTCCTCGGTGCTATTCGTAATATATGTGCAACATTTCACGCCGTATTGTGTTGCCAGTGTGACACAATATCCGCCTGTCACTGCTGTGAGGTAATTAAGAACCATTCTATGCTGTACCAGTTCTGTTTTATAAGCCTGAAGTTCTCTTCCAGTATACCTAAACGTGTCATCATACATTTCAGTGATATTATCTAACAAATTTGCGAGCGCCGATATGTATTTATAATTCAGCACTCCTCTAGCGGTGCGGGTGAAATCTAACGCGATTAGAAACTGAATCCCGGTGGATTCATGGATCATGTCAGAGGCCGGATGCTCTGTTCTTTCTATCAGGTGTCGTTTAACTACGTGCTCGTAATGGGTGTGAGTATAAGGAGCTTGGGCACCACGGTGTATGTCTTTCATTTTGTCATGTGATACAGTCATTACTTCAGGCAGTACTTTTCCAATATAACACAATCCTTCAGAGTTTGGGGCAAGCCACTTGTACGCCTTTCTCCCGCATATGAAATATGCATCATCGGGGAGAACATATGGGACGGAGTAGGACATAACCATGTTACACACCTTCCATGTGAAATCTCCTAACCCTAATTCTTCCATCTGCTTAGTACACGTATCAGGTTGTACGACATGTGCACAGTATCCTGGTGATACCTCTCCAACTCTAGTAATCCTATTTCCTAAGGTATACCTATACCGGAAAGATTTTTCTCTACTGGCTATGTGGCGTACAAGCTCTGTATCTGTAGGCATTCTATCTGCTCTATGCGAAAAGGTCATGGTTTGGTTACTCCATGACACTTCCCAATTTCCCGGCTTTCGGGGATTGGAGATGTTGAAACATAATAGGGACCTATCCACATGGTATTGGTGGAGCTTCAAACTAGGAGGACTGGAGATATTAAACCTTCTGTCCACCGGTCTCCCACCACTTAACTCAAGTACCTCCCCTATCGTTAAAGGAAATGGTACTAGCCCTGATTTGCTATGACCTTGAGGTACTTGAGAGCATACCCAACAATCTGTTTTATTTAACACACTACCCACTAAGGAGTGATAGTCACTTAATGGATGCCGGTCCATATGGATATTAAAACTGGATTGGCATTTCTTTATGCACCCATCCTCAATGACATTGTTACAGAGCCGACAGATACAGTTTTCTTCAGCTAACAATCCTTCACAATTCCTTCTATGGTCAATGTTATCGGATCGTTTTCTGATACTCGCCTTTACTTGTTGGTTAAGTTGTTCTTGGAAAACTACGCCTCCATCTTTATCATCAGAACCCATTCCAGAACCTCTCTCGACCTCCATGGTACTCTCGCCGGAACAGACTGCTCTGGTCAACATCATGGTCAACAGGAAAATCCGGATCACAGTCTCTTGGGGCAAGTCCATCTTGTAGGAGGAAACGGAGAAGAATGAGAAGGGAAAAAAAAATAATTTGAGGGAGAGGGGATGGGAAGTTGGAGATAAACAATAAAAGGGAACAAGGGATCGACAACTGTTTTTGGTCTTGTGATTTTCAATGCTCAGGTGCCGCCTCAATCCTCCTGGAACAGACACTCCAGTGATACAACCTCTACCATCTGTTCCTTATCACGGGACCTCTCTGGATCAGCAACCTTTTTACAGTGGGACGAATGAACCCAAGTCTCTCTCTCAGCAACCTTCAATGCTGTAGTGCTAGTCAATAAGACCTGGTATGGTCCTTCCCATCTGTCAATAAGGCAACCTGAGCGTAGAAAATTCCGTATCATTACATAATCCCCAGGTTCAATGTCATGACAATTACTATCTGGTAAATCAGGAATCACTAACTTCAGATTATCATTTTGATTCCTCAACTGTTTACTCATGTTAATCAAGTATTTTACAGTCACTTCATTGTTACACTTCAAATCATCCTGAGGGTTAATCATAACATGCGGTTATCGACCAAACAAGATTTCAAAGGGAGACAGATTAAGAGGGGACTTGGGAGTGGTTCTGATGCTGTACAGTACAATGGGTAAAGCTTCTGGCCATGTCAATCCTGTCTCTGCCATCACTTTACTCAGTTTATTTTTAATAGTGCTGTTCACTCTTTCCACTTTCGCACTCGCCTGTGGACGGTATGGAGTGTGCAGCTTGCTATCAATTCCCATCAATTTACACATTCCTTGAAAGACATCACCTGTAAAATGGGTACCCCTATCACTTTCGATAATTCTAGGGATACCATATCTACATACAAATTCCTGCACAATTTTCTTAGCAGTAAACATAGCGGTATTTGTGGCCGCCGGAAATGCTTCGACCCAATTTGAAAAAACATCTATACAAACAAGTACATATTTCAAATTTCGACAAGGGGGTAATTGAATGAAGTCAATCTGTATTACCTGGAAAGGGCCGCCGGCAGGTGGGATATGGGATGGTTCTGTAGGTATTGCCTTTCCGATGTTCTTTCTCAGACAGGTAAGGCATGACATTGCCCTTTTACTCGCATGAGAAGAAAATCCTGGGGCACACCAATATGCTCTTACCAACTTGCACATCCCTTCCTTGCCCAGATGAGTCAGCCCGTGAGCTGCCTCAGCTAAGCATGGAAGGTATGCTTTGGGGGCCACTGGTTTACCGTGTCCATCCGTCCAGAGTCCTGAGGACTCCTGACCATATCCCTTTGCCTTCCAGACTGCCCTTTCCTGTGTGGAACACAAATTTTGCATCTCACACAACTTCTGTGTGTTGATGGTATTAAATACCATCAGTTGTGTGGTGTCTGTCTGTCTGGGGGTAGCAGCTGCTAATTTAGCAGCTTCGTCTGCTCGGCTGTTACCAAGCGATACTGGGTCTTGGCTATATGTATGTGCTTTACATTTGATAACAGCCACTCTGTCGGGTTCCTGTATCGCTGTTAGAAGCCTTTTTATGTGAGCTGCATGCGCTACCGGTGTACCAGCTGCCGTCATGAAATTTCTGAGGCGCCATAGGGCTCCGAAATCATGGACTACCCCGAATGCGTATCTAGAATCGGTGTAGATATTGGCTGATTTTCCCTTAGCCAATTCACATGCTCTGGTTAGGGCGACCAGTTCAGCAACCTGGGCTGAGTGAGGTGGGCCTAGCGGTTCCGCTTCTATGGTGCCTTGGTCATCTACGACTGCGTATCCAGTACACAAGTCTCCCGAGTCTGACTGTCTATGACAACTACCGTCCGTGTAGAACGTAAGTTCTACATCTTCCAGTGGGTTGTCACTGATGTCAGGCCTTGCGGTAAAATTTTGGGTCAAATATTCCATACAATCATGAGTGTCTTCCTTTGTATTAAATCCTCCTTCCCCACCACTCTCATCCTCCACCCTTTGTGCCTGTCCAGGCACACCTGGGAGATATGTTGCAGGATTTAATGCACTGCATCTCCTTAAGGTGATGTTTACGGGGGCCATTAGTGCCAATTCCCATCTTGTAAACCGCGCTGATGAGACGTGTCTGGTTTGTGCAGAATTTAACAAGGCTGACACTGCATGTGGTGTATGAATTGTGAGGTTGTGACCTAGCACGACGTCTTCGCTTTTTGTTACTAGCAATGCTATCGCAGCAACGCTTCGCAAGCATGTGGGGAGGGATCGCGCTACCGTATCTAGCTGAGCGCTGTAATATGCTACCGGCCTGCTGGCATCACCGTGCTTTTGGGTTAGTACGCCTGCCGCGCAACCAGCACTTTCTGTTCCGTATAGTTCAAAGGGTTTCCCATAGTCAGGCATACCTAATGCTGGTGCCTGCGTTAGGCACTGTTTAAGTCTCTCAAATGCTGTCTCAGACTCGTCTGTATGCGAAATCCGATCAGGTTTGTTTGAGGAGACCATCTCCTGCAAGGGTAACGCTAGAATGGAAAACCCTGGGATCCAGTTACGGCAATACCCACACATTCCTAAAAATGTTCTGATCTGTTGCTGGGTTTGTGGCAGAGTCATGTCTCTAATTGCTTGAATTCTATCAGCGGTCAGGTGTCTCAGTCCTTGTGTTAAACAGTGTCCCAAATATTTTACCTTAGTTTGGCATAATTGCAACTTGTCTTTGGAAACCTTGTGTCCTGTGTCTGAAAGATGAAACAGGAGCTGTTTCGTATCCTTCAGGGATGCTTCCAATGAATCAGAACACAGTAGTAGATCATCCACGTACTGTATTAATACTGATCCACTCACTGGTTGGAAAGACTGTAAACAATCATGCAAAGCCTGGGAAAATATACTTGGGCTATCTATGAATCCTTGTGGTAATCGAGTCCATGTGTATTGGACTCCTCTGTATGTAAATGCAAATAAATATTGACTGTCAGGGTGCAGAGGTACCGAGAAGAAAGCGGAGCAGAGGTCAATAACAGTGAAAAATTTCGCAGTGGGAGGGATTTGCATTAGGATGACAGCTGGATTTGGCACTACGGGGAACTGGCTCTCAACTATTTTGTTAATCCCCCTTAGATCCTGCACTAGCCTGTAACCCCTCCCCCCACTCTTTTTCACAGGGAAGATGGGACTATTAGCAGTGCTGGACGTTCTTACCAGAATGCCCTGTTGTAGCAAGCGCTCTATTACTGGGTAAACTCCTAACTCCACCTCTGGCTTCAGAGGGTACTGTGGGATTTTTGGAGCTATCCTACCATCTTTTACTTGTACAACTACCGGAGCTACGTTTGCCATTAATCCAGTGTCCTGTCCATCTTTTGTCCAAAGTGACTCTGGTATCTGAGATGTCATTTCTTCTACTTGGGAGGGAGTCCTATTTGTCATAATGGTATGTGACATTAATTTTGACGGGGAGTCTAACATGTCTCGCACTTCCTGAGCGTGATTCTCAGGTATGTCCAAGAATACACCTTCAGGAGTACAATAAATGACGCACCCCATTTTACACAGTAAGTCTCTACCCAGGAGATTGGTCGGTGCCGATGCAGCCAGCAAAAAGGAATGCTTGGTATGTAAAGGCCCTATTGTAATCTCTGCTGGTTTGCTAACAGGGTAATGCTGGACTACTCCTGTTACTCCCACGGCTGGAATTGTCCTACCAGTGGTCCTCATGCCCACTGTCGAATTGATCACTGATTTGGCCGCCCCCGTATCTACAAGAAAGTTTAATGATTTACCAGCTACATTGATTGCAATTTCTGGTTCACTTCCAAGACTTGCAATCAATTTTACTGGCTGCAGATTACAGGTATGGCCACACCCCTATTGGGTATGGTGACCTCCCTGAATCCCGCTGGCAGCAACTACTTGTGACGGAGTTAATTGGGAGCTACCAGAGGCTTGCCAGTCTCTGTTCGGGGGGTATCTTTTTGTTTCCCCTGTATGTGGCTCATAACTCCGTTTCTGCGGACCTTGCTCCCAATGTCGTGTGTCGTGTCGTTGTCTAGGGGGTTGGTATGAGTTTCGTGAATTCTTCATTCTACAATCTCGTGCCATGTGTCCCTGTTTATGACAAGAATAACAAGTAACCACACTTGACTTACCCACAGGGTTTGGTGATACAAACAAAGGCTGCCTTGTGGTCAGGGCCTGTATACTTACGGCCATTAATTTATCACCTTGTTGTTCCCTGTGTCTGGTGATGTTCCTATCGTGATCAATAGCAGCCTCTCTCAAAGTAGCCACAGACAGACCTCGCCAACATGGTTGTGTGGTCTGTACCCTAGTCTTCAATGACTCTTTTAAACCATCCATCAGTACCGATACTGCTACTTCTCGATGGTTTGTGTTTGTTTTAATGTCCTCTATGCCTGTGTATTTTGCCATTTCTGATAATGCTCTGTGAAAATACTCTGCAGCTGTCTCTGACTCCTTCTGTTTAATGGAGAATATTTTGTTCCATTTAACTACGGCTGGGAAATACTCTTTTAACTGTAAGCTTATTCTTTTTACATTATCTTTGTTGTACACATCTGTAAGAGGTACATCCTGATCTAATCCACAGTCAGCTAAAAATTGAGCTGCGTCGACCTTGGAGGGTAAACATGCTCTCAGCAATATCTGCCAGTCTTTATTGTTGGGCTCTAACGTGTTACCTAGGTCTCTGATGTATTTTTGGCTGGCAACTAAGTCTTTTCTAGGGTCAGGGAATTCCGACACTATGGTCCTTAATTCCATTCGGGAAAATGGGCTGTACATGGCAATGTTCCTAACAGGAGTGACTCCTGAAGTGTCTGTTTTCCCATTTGGAACTACTATTACCTTAACAGGATTAACTCTAACAACCTCATCCTGTGTAGATTCTACAGGCTGTGGTGAAATAGTTTCAGCATAGTGTATGGTGCCGTACTTACCCGTTGATACGACCTCACCTATCCCTCCGCTAGGGGCTTTCGTTACTAATCTCGGGGGTTGAGCTGTGCCTACTGTGGTCTCTGCTATGGTGGCTGCTAGAGAGAGCGCTGAAATTGTTGCCGATTCGTCCTCTTGATCACACTCCTGAGGAAAGTTCAAAACAGGGTACAACTTGCACGGGTTAATACTTGCATTGGTTAATTGGTTAACATTATCTTTAACATTTACACAGTTGCTAAGTGTTTGTTTGTTACACCTTAATGCGTCATTCTCCGCAACCAATTTTTCTCCCGATATATATGGTGGCGGTGGGGCCGTGGCTATCAGTTTTCTGATCGAGCCAGATCCCGCCGCCTGAGCCAATCCTCTCTGTATGTCACCCTCCTGTTGCCACAACTGTAAATAATCATAATGCTTGATTCGTCTCTTGGCTGATTTAATGAGACATATCCTTCTCCTTAAATTCGTTAACACTTCTGTGCTGAAGCTACCTACTCTTGGGAATTTCTCCCCGTCATGTACCGTCATTCTCTCCCATTCATCACATAAAGCTTCTGTGTGACTTCCGTATTTCTCACACATTACATACCTTGCCGACCCAATTGGTCGGTTCACTGAATCAACCCGAACCGAGGTTGATCGCCCCCTACCTGAACAAGTGGCCCCCATAGTTCGAAAGTGTTGCTTTATCCAGCCAACCCTTACGCAAACCAAATGTCCAAAATAGGCTGACGGTGGCGGTTTACCGAGTACCCCACTCACTCGCCCACGCCGACCAATACGACCTGATCACACCGATATGGTGCTGGCGTACTCGACCTAGGGCCCCTGCGACCTGAACCTCTATTTACTGGAACCTGTGAGGGTGATCCGAAGAACACTTACTCTTTCCAGTAACTATTGGTTGCTGGATAGTTCCTGAGTGAGCAGCGAACTTCCCTTAAAATAAAAAAAAATTACACAAATCACGTTAGAATGTACAAATAGCGTTTATGACCTTCGTACACAAATAGTACCGGTCAGGTTTACTAATGCACACAATTACGTGCGGTACAATCGTTTAGTACACAAGCAACTAATCTTATGTACTGAGCGACCAACGGAATCGAAAATTTCGGCTGCGAATTCCTTCAGCCAGAGCTTATATGGCCTATATGGGTGTTGCACCAACCCTTTCTTGGTGTTGTGCCTGTGGACTGTATAGCGGACTTCCTTGTCTGCTGTACCTGAACCTGCTGGTCTGTTATGACCTCCTGGTCTGTTACAGTATGACCTCCTGGTCTGCTACACTCTAATGCTCAAATTGTATATTTAACCAGGGATGCCTCCCTAGCCACCGTGTACGTCACTTACACGCATGTACCTCACGAGTACTCGACTTTTCTTGTGGTTCAACCTTTAAAATTGTAAAAACAAACACTCATTCACCGCATATACACTTTTGTTTCTATTTCTATTTCTGCGCAGAAATTTTTTCTTTAGACCAGATGTGTTACCAATTAGGAGAAGGATCTGTTAGTTTAAATTTGGAATGTAAAAAAATAGATTTGCGCGATTTATCGCCTGGCGTTATTTACCGCGTGGCGCTACTTATCGCGTTGAGAGGAGAGAAAAAAAAACTTGTGATTTGAGTTACGTGGGCGTACCCGTACGCTCCGTTGCGTAATATACGCTGCGTGCGTCGGCCCTTGGATTGCGTACGCAAGTCTCAGTCTTTTGTTAGAGACACGTGTACGCAAAGCAAAGATCCACCGTAACACAATTTATACGTTTATCAATGTAGATGATCCTTTATCATCTACCGCGCACCACACTGACTTCGCCTTGTCTCTCAGGCACAGCTGTGTGTTTGTCTATACTTTAACTATATTACCTTTACTCTTAAACTATGAAATAGTGACAAATCTCTCTAAGCACGTTTATCAACTATAGAACTGGCAAACAGGAGAGTGACATACGAAAATACACCAATGAAAAGGAAATGCAGATATATATGTGTGCGTGCGTGTGTAAGTAAGGCAGAAAAATAAACAGTTTTAAAAAGACACTATTGTTTTGTTCTTACCTCCGGTTCCCGGATTCCTTCAGCACCCTTTACTAAGAGAAGCAGACGCTTATCCAAACAGCACTACGAGGAATATGATCTCCCGTCCTTTGCTGATGGATAATGTCTGCTGTATCTACCTAGTGCAGATATGTGAAGGACGGGCGAGCCGCCAATTGATAAAGCTAAATATTTATCGTATATAATACCCTTTATGAGGTCTAAGAACACTGTACGCTATCTACGTATGAAGTACCGTAAGGGTACGCTAGTTGCGTAACAATCGCTTTGCCGTGATCGAGACGCTCAAGCGTCACGTTCACTCACGGCCAAGAGATCACAGGCAGGCACGTTATTGGCTGTTGACTAAAGTAATGATTCGCTATAGCGTAGCGGACGCTCGGGACCACGAGGAGATCACCAGCGGCGCTGACGCTCTCTATATTAAACCTTTGTATCTAAACCATAAACAGTGTATTGTGCAGTAAAACCTTAGTGTAATGTTAGAGTGTAAATGCAACACAGTATAACCTTATTACCTTTAAAGCTGTTCGAGCGTCACCGACGCTCTGAGAATACTTAATACTATAAGAAACACACAGATACCGTGCTCAGGGTCCAACGCCTAAAATATATTATGAATGCTATACTTGCAAAAGAGTTAAACACAATACAAGTCATACACTACAATATAACATAGACTACCTAACCAGATAACTACACAGGAAATACAATACAATACAATTTAAGGGAAAATGAGAGAGAAAGAGAAGGAGAGAGAGAGAGAGAAATTGAGAGAGATTGGCTCGGAATAACAAGAAGATCAATATGATTGCGGAGAAACACTTACGCACAAGGGGAAACGATCGCATGCGCCTCGATATCCAGCTCCCGATTATCAGCAATGAGAACCGTTGAAGAGAGTGAACTGGATATGGTCGGCCTGCCTATTTATGCCCGACACACAATACAATTCAATGGTCCCTACAATCTCATTGTTCATTGGACACAGGAATTCGGCTTCGCATTATAACAAAAGGTCATAGGTTGATTCATACAGGTGGGCTGTGACTGCTTCCAACTGTTCAGGTGGGTGGGACACTGAGTTTCCCGCCGCATGACTAAATAAGAACAAATAATAGTAAATGGACATAAACTTCTTATGTCCATAACTATTCGCACGAGCGATTAATCCGCTCCAAACCAACACCGGAATATTGCTATTTAAATACTCTTCCGATGGGTACCAAACACCACTGTATGACCCCTGTTAGACCCTTCGTACAATACAAAGAGGGATCTCTCTGTTCAGGAACATGCTATGTTAACTAAACTTTCAGAATCTATCAAAGGGACCATGATCTACAAAATACATTATATAGTGAAAATATGTAATGATTGAGTCGCACGCTACGATCACATAAACTCTACCGTAAATACGCATACCGTGCGCCTGCGGGTGCCCGCGACTGTGAGTATGCGCACGTACGGGAGAGCGCACGCATGCGCAGCACGGACCTGTGTGAGGTGCAAATATGGTAGTGTGCATAGAGATATTTTTCTGACTTTGACAGTACGTATGACTGACAAAGATAGGGAACCATTCCCTAGGGTGGGCAGCTTTGAACCAGAGGTATTGCAGAACTTAAGGATAAGAATATGTCTGATAAAATCCCGAAAACAAAGGGTCAGACATACAAATTGTTTAAACCTGTGACAGCAAGAGGGGTTGGTGAGTTTGATCCTAAGTTATTGCAGGTGGTATGTTTAACCAAAGTCATATAAGACAAGAATGGAAATATAAGAACTGTTTGAACTTGTAGCAACAATAAATAAGTAAAAAAAAAAAAAAAGAGAATGCAAGTACACCGCCTTATGTAGATATGGAAGCAGTTACGGCCAGCATACAAACTATAGAAAATAATAAAAATATGAAAAATATGACTGTAACCTATATATGTACTAATGAATGTTGAAGTTTTATTTAGGAGGAGAAGGTGACCTGATTGTTTTCAGACATTTCTCATGTACCCAGGGGAGTATCCAACCGGTAAAAGAAGAGCAGTAGCCTGTGGGGGAAGTGGCTGAGACCAGTGGAACAGGTAAGTATGGTATCATTCATGTACATATATAGTAAAAAAAAAAAAAATAGATAAAACTAAAAAAATCAAGAAAGTAACGTCAGAAATGGAGAAAAAACCTGTCTGCACATTAGTATTTGCCAGTAGGAAAGCGGACAGAGACAAGGTAACCCCAGGGTATTTCTTTCAGTTACCATATAAGAAGTATTCATTCCTAGTAATGCCCCTAGTAAAGATGAGCTCGGAAATGTTTGTTGGACCATGTACAGACCCTTAATACGGGATGAGAAGGATTGAATGAATACTTCGCATGACCTAGAAGCTTGTTAAACTTTTTTGTTTTTGTCTCTTGCAGTAATAGAAAACTCTCCATCTGGATAAGATCACTGGTAAACACTAATTCGGCAAATGGGAGGTGGCTGTCTCTGTGCAAATGGTCGGGCTCAATAAGGCATTGAGTGTCAGGGTGCAGACTTCTTTGCAAAATTGGAAAGGGGTCACAGTAGCTAATCTTAGATAGTGTGCTATTGAACATCACAAGAATAGTGCTAGGCGCAGAGAACAACAGGTGGAGAGGTTGAGGACGGTAAGTATACTGGCACATACAGGAAAGACCCATCAGTCCAAACCCCAGATCCCTAATGGTCAATAATATGTTACACTTGTAGGAAGGAAGGGCATTTTGCCAGAGATTGTAGGAGTAGTAAGACACATAGTCAATATAGATCCCCTAGACAGAAAACACAAGCCACATTATTAAACACATAGACGGGATCAAGGGACATATAGTAAGGAATAACGAGCTATATAGAAAACACAGATTCGAGCAATGGGAGTAACAGGAACGATGCAACAATACCCTTTGAGTAGACCTGCAGTGATTACGATAGGGCCCTTGCAAACCAAACAGTCTTTTCTGCTGGCTGCATCGGCTCCGACTAATCTACTCGGCAGAGACTTAGTGTGTAAAATGCGGTGTGTCATATATTGTACTCCTGAGGATGTCTTCTTGGATATACCTGAGAACCATGCTCAAGAAGTACAAAATATACTAGACACCCCTCAAAGGCTAATGTCGCATTCTACTGTTCTAGATGCATGTCCATCACAGGTAGAGGAAATTATCTCACAGATACCGGGTGGTATCTGTGGATGGACAGGACACTGGATTGGACAGGACACTGGATTGATGGCTGGGATAGTCCCAATAGCGATACGATAAACACAGAATTTTTTTAAGGGGAGTAGACCAAGTAGAGAATCACTTCCCCGTAGTGCCCAATCCAGTTGTCAAATTTTTATAAAATCTTCTTACACCTCTACAAACTCATCTGTCACCAACCTCTATTCTGTTTCTCTACAGTTTCCTCTACATCTTTTGCGTTCACACAGGGTGGTACAATACATGGACCCAAGTACAGTTCAAACTCCACATGCCTAGGTCCTTCAGAGTTCTGCCGAAACCCAGTATATCTCAACAGCACACTGACACCAGTATTACTGCAGTGTGCCTTGTCATGCACAAAGGGTGGAGAATGGGAATACTGGTGAAGGGTAATTTTGTATAGACACTGATATGCCTGTTGGTTAATGGCAAACCTGACATTTTCTTTTTCATTTTCTTCTTTCTCTCCACTAGAGATGTTTTTTTTTTTTTTTTTGAGTTATGCTCATGGTACTCTACATTGCAAACACACAATAGTTAAGTTAAGATACAAAAATTTGTGTTCCCTGCAGGAAGAGGCAGTCTGGAGGACAAAGGGGTATGGCCAGGAGTCCACAGGACTGTGGGCAGGTGGACGCGGTAAGCCAGTAGCCCCCAGAGCATACCTTCCAAGTCTAGCTGAGGTGGCACACGGTCTGACTCATCTAGGCAAAGAGGGTAGGTGCAGGCTGATGAGAGCCTACTGGTGTGCACCAGGATTCTATTCTCATGCAGGTAAGAGAGCAATGACCTGTCTTACTTGCTTGAGGAAGAAAATTGGTAAAGCAATACCAACAGAGCCATCCCATATCCCTCCTGCAGACGGATCTTTTCAGGAAATACAAATCGACTTCGTACAGTTAACACCCTTTAGGAATTATTGTTATGTATTGGTGTGCACTGATGTTTTCTCAAACTGGGTAGAGGCATTTCCTGCCGCCACGAATGCTGCTGTGTTTACCACAAAGAAAAATTGCGCAGAAATTTGTGTGTAGATAATGGTACCCCTAGAAGTAGGAGCAAAGCTTGAAATTGTACTATTGTGATCATAGATACTGACACTAGTATTATGTAGCATCGGAACCACTCCCAGATCTTCACTCGACGAATCACCCTCTTCGAAATTTGTTTTTGTTTTGGTATGTGTCTTTTTTTTTTGGGTTGTTTTTGGAAGACAACCTCATGTCATGATTGATCCGCACAATGATCAGAAATACACCAATGAGGTGACAGTACAGTACCTTGTTGAGATGAGCCAGCATTTGAGAACTTGACAAAAGAACTTGAAACTGTTGATTGCTGGTATGCCAAATGCTAATTGTCTTGATTGTGAACCAAGATACTGTGTGATTGTTCTTACGCTTAGGTTGCCTAATAGACAGGTGGGAAGGACCATACCGAGTTTCTTTGACAGCACTAAAGGTCGCCGAAAGAGAGACTTGGGTCCACTCGTCCCACTGAAGAAGGTCGCTGACCCGGAGAGAACTCGTGACAAAGTAGTTTATTGCTCACATTCGAGTTTGTGTGTTCAAAGTGAACTGTGTGTTCCAAGTGAACTGTGTGTTCAAAGAGCAAGGTGGAGAGCAAAGTGAACTGTGTGTTCCAAGTGAACTGTGTGTTCAAAGAGCAAGGCAAAGAGATCGCAAAAGTATCACCAGAGACTCTGTTCCGTGAAGACTGAGAGGCGGCACTGTTGAACAGTACCTGAGCATACTAAAGGATTGCAGAAACACCAGTCATTGTAATTGATTTGTTATGAACAAGAGTTGTTTTGTTCTATTTCTCTTTTCTCTTTCCCGCTGACAAACATTTTCTTTCAGGATTTTCTATTTTTGCGAGGTTTTTTTTATGAGGAGTCGAGTGTGGGACTGGAACTGGTTTCTGGAGGAAGGAGTGATTTCCTTATAGGATCCCAGGATTAGTCGATCAGTTTGTTAAAATCAGAGAAAAATCAAAGGTCTAGTAGTTATGGAGTTCAGAGGTAATCAGGAACAATCAGACAATGGCTATTCACACATTGCAGATAAAGAGCTCATTAATATATGTGGAAGAAAGGTTTATGAGTGGCTCTCCCCGAACTCCGAAGGTTTATGTTATTTAGGAAGGACACTACTTATAACCCTTGTTAAATTATTAAACAGACCTAGCATACGTTCCAGAAATGGAAACAATGTTTAGAAAATATATGTAGATCATGAAAATTTTATATGTCACTGTCACAATTTGTTTGTGTCTTCTTCATCTACCCAGCAGAACCTCAATCGAATCCAAACATATTTTTTTCTTATGTTAATAATTGATGGCAGTTATTGTTTCCTGCCAAAGGGTGGACTGTCGAAGTCAAAAATATTACATAAAGAGAACATACAAACTACACACATATAAGTTGCTATACTTGCAAATATGCGCAGCGAGCACAGCAATATATGGTAACACCCGCATTTACACGGACATGCCACAGAGATGGATTCAACACTTATTTCATGCAGTACATAATTGTGGTGGTATCAAGCGCCAGACATCATGATGATTTAGAATTGTATATGATGGAGTGGTGTCATGTATGTGTATTATTTGAATGAAACAAGTCATGTTTACTATTGAAGCAACCAGATTGATGTGTAGATTCATTTGATGCTTGTTGTGAAGTTGTGGGACATTGCAGCGGATAATTATGATTAAATGTATAAAAGCTAAAATCACTCTTATTAGGACAGTGGACAGGAACTGATTACCATATACAAAGGGACTGGTGACTCATCGTGAACCCCTCCCCCAGAAACTAGATAACACATTGATCACACAGGAGCTCGGTGGCTTTTTGATCTCAGAGGATGATGTACTTGCTGCCAGTTCAGTTCCTGTATTTATTTACAGAGAGAGAGAGACATAAGATGCATTGGAGGGAATGGTAATTGTATCGCTGGCCTGTAACTGTATGTAATTGTATGTAACTGTATGTTTTAACTGCTTACTGTGTGAGTGTTACCATGTAACTATAGCTATACTGTACTTTGTAATATGTATTGAATCCATATCCATTTAATAACAAATATATACATCAATGAGCTTTGGAACTCAGATAATGTGTGGGTGTATTGTTTTCTCTTATGGTAAGATACCTTTATATGCGGAGATATGCTATATATACTGTGAGTGTGGTACGCCATCTATGTATCAGTGGATTTATTCCTACCAGAGATAACATCACCTTTTATCATATAAGGACATATTGCACTATGATGTTTTATTTCTGTTTCCATTGCATATCATCCTGAGTCAATTTGCGGAGCAGAAGTTTTCCCTTGGATCCACATTACAGCAGTAGGACCCATTTGGAAATTGGACTTCTCCCACAATCATATATGGACATTAAGTATTATATTTGTATGGAACAACACTGAGCGCTTGTTTTTGAGTATTCCCTTTTGCAATCTGCATCCACGCCTACCTGTAAAAAATGGAGGAAACGACCCAGGTGAAACTCCTCCGTTGGAGCTTTCTTGGCTTCACACCACGACACATATTTTCTCCAAATACGGTGGTAATGCTTCGCCTTGACCTCCTTTCTAGCCTTAAGGAGAGTAAGGATGACTTCCCCGCGAATACCCTTTCGAGCTAGGATTTGGCGTTCAACCTCCACGCCGTCAAACGCAGCCGCGGTAAGTCTTGAAATACGCACGGCCCCTGCAGTAACAGGCCCTCCCTGAGAGGAAGCGGCCAAGGATCTTCTACGAGCAATTCCTGAAGATCCGGATACCAGGCTCTCCGTGGCCAATCTGGAACGATGAGTACTGCCGGAACCCTTGTTCGTCTTATGATCCTTAACACTTTTGGAATGAGAGGAAGTGGAGGGAACACATACACCGACTGAAACACCTACGGAGTTACCAGGGCGTCCACTGCACTGGCTTGGGGGTACCTTGACCGGGAACAATATCTCTGAAGCTTCTTGTTGAGGTGAGACACCATCATGTCTATCTGAGGAATTCCTCAACACCTTGTCACTTCTGCAAATACCTCTTGATGAAGAGCCCACTCTCCTGGGTGGAGATCGTGTCAGCTGAGGAAGTCTGCTTCCCAGTTGTCCACGCCCGGAAGGAAGACTGCTGCCAGAGTGCTCACGTGCTTTTCCGCCCAGCGGAGAACTCTTGTGGCCTCCACCATCGCCACTCTGCTCCTTGTTCCGCCCTGGTGGTTTACGTACGCCACCGCTGTTACGTTGTCCGACTGAATCAGGACAGGTAGACCTCGAAGGTTTTCCGTTTGCAGAAGGCCATTGTAGATGGCTCTTAACTCCAGAACATTTATGTGGAGACAAGATTCCTGGCTTGACCATTTTCCCTGGAAACTTCTTCCTTGTGTGACTGCTCCCCAGACTCGGAGACTCGCATCCGTGGTCAGCAGGACCCAATCCTGGATCCCGAACCTGCGTCCCTCTAGAAGGTGAGAACTCTGCAGCCACCACAGGAGAGAAATTCTGGACCTGGAAGATGGACTTATTTACCGGTGCATGTGCAGGTGAGACCTGGACCATTTGTCCAGCAGGTCCCACTGAAACACCCGGGCATGAAACCTGCCAAACGGAATGGCTTCGTAAGCCGCAACCATCTTCCCTAGCACTCGAGTGCATTGATGAATCAACACTCTTGCCGGTTTCAGAATCTCTTTGACCATGCGTTGGATTTCCAGAGCTTTTTCCGCCGGAAGAAACACTCTCTGCAGTTCCGTGTCCGGGATCATGCCCAAGAAAGGCAGCCGAGTTGTTGGAATCAACTGAGACTTTGGCAAATTTAGAATCCAACCATGATGTTGCAGAACCGTCAGGGAGAGCTCCACATTTCTTAGCAACTGCTCCTCCGATCTCGCCTTTATCAGGAGATCGTCCAAGTACGGGTTAATTGTGACACCCTGCTTGCGTAGGAGTACCATCATTTCCGCCATGACTTTGGTGAAGACCCTCGGGGCCGTGGAAAGCCCAAACTGCAACGTCTGAAATTGGTAATGAGAATCCTGCACCGCAAATCTCAGGAAAGCTTGATGCAGAGGATATATCTATATATCTATATATATTGGCGTTTACCAAAGTTGAAAGCTCAACGCCACCAGTCGCTAAACATTTTGTTCATCTTGGACATCATATTAAAGATCTACTATTTATGCCCATTGACCATGTACCTCCTCTTAAACGGGGCGGCGATCGCCACAAGCTGCTATTGCAACAAGAGTGCCGGAGGATTCGTCGTTTGGACACCCTCTCGCCTGCTGGCCTCAATGAGGATTTCTCCTTTGTGCCATTTTTGTAACATTTTTTTGGTTCAAAATTTTTTTTTCCAGTTTTCTTTTTTTCTTTATTACACATAAACACATGTGAGCCTTGACCAAGTTTATGATGTCGTATCTGGATCCATTATCCGAGATTTATTAGTTTTTATATTTGTATGTATATTATGTTCTTATACATTGATACTGGTCACCATGTCTAGATTAAGGGCTATATTTTGGAGCTGTGGATTCATTGTTAAGTGAGACCACATCAGTTGATTACAGGGTCATTGATAGTCTAATTGTGTAAACCGATACTTACCTAAAGTTATCTGATAGGTTTATGATTGACCATTAACATGCTCCATTAGTCCAGTATTTACAATGTGATTTATTATTTGTTTTGTTTATGTATTTTTGTCTGTTTATGCCTGGGAACCTTTTCTCCCTCCCCGGGAACAGGTATGGTGTTCTTTTAGTTCCGGAGAGTTTTTTATCGGGACTGACTGAGCGCCTCCCACGGGTTGTCACATACTGCGCGTTTAATATGACGCGCGTGACTAGGCGACTTGTGTCACGTGTCCGCACTCTCGGAGGAACTTCCCTCCGTGGGGGGAGTTGCTGTCCGGCTCCTTCATGTGTTGCACACGGGAGGTGTTGCGGACATATCCCTCCCCTGACGTCACTTCCTGGTAGCGTCCGAAGGTGGTGCTTGTGAATGACGTTTGCTGCGTCCACGTGTGACCGGGCGGGAGAGATGGTTCCCAGGTAAGTACACTACACACTATAAATTGCACTTGCATGACAAGCTCATTAGGCACAAGACACTTTGGAAATTGACACTGCGGTGTGTGCAGTGGTCAGCACTATGACACTTTATTCATTCCCCTGAAGAAGATATTCGAAACAGCTGTCGGGATGTTAAGTATCCACTGTTATATTTCATATGCTGCTACTATCATGTGTTCTATATGCTTGCTGCTATAAACAGCACTTTTCATTTTGAAACAAGTAAAAAGTTTTTGCATTCAAGCAGTGTGCTGGTCTTTCTAAGTTTGATCCCTCTGGTGGTTACTCTTGGAATTTTCTGCATTACTTCACTGACCGAGCACCAGCATTAATTACATTAGAAAGTGTGAAGCGGCTTCTTTTGTGAATTTTTCTATATATATATATATATATATATATATATATATATATATATATATATACAGCACCAATTGACTGTGCCCCCCCCCCCCCCCGTTTTGCTCCCTGTACTTGCTAAGGAGAGTGGAGGTCCAGGCCAGCGTCTCTGCATGCTCTGTGAAGAGAGAAAATGGCGCTGGTAAGCTGTGCGGGCTAAGCCACTCCCCCACCCGGCACGCTGTAGTCCCGCTCAAATTCAAATAATTATACTGGTGGGGGTCTTATATGTAGTGCCTAGGCACTGATAACATGCTCTTTGCCAGTGTAAAAACTCCAGTAACCTGCTGCC